>NC_132878.1:15127424-15212424 GCF_030463535.1 Salminus brasiliensis
CTTTTGTAGGGTTGTGGTGGGATGTGGGAAGTTTAAAAATCTACATTTCTTCATCTCTCTTTATCTTAGGAAATTATACGGATCAATGTGCAAACAGGTTGACAGAATATTGCATTGTTTGTGTCACGAGTAAGAAAACAAATATACTGAACTTAATACAACACTGGTACTATCATCCACTATCAAATTATTTACACTACTGAAATTATATGACTTACTGAAACTACTGAAGCATTGTATGAAAACACAACTTGTTAGAGCATCCACCTAGCAGATCCATGATTTCTGAAACTTGTACAGCTTCTTCTACGTGTGTTACGTGGCATAAATAATCAAATGTGACTTCTGTTTTACTGTCTTCTCTTTTATAACAAAGAACACCTGCAGTGTGAGGCTCAGGAGGAAGCACTGTTAGTTTTATAAATAGTTTTAAACTCTATTCTGACATGAGAATTATGCTCAGTGAGGTAAACTGGAAAACCACAAAGCAAGTGCATTCATTTACAAGCAGGCAGTTCTAGCAATGGTACATGAACATGTAATACTGATTATTTTAGGATTAAAAACAACACAGATTAAAATTCTAAGGCAAGAAAATATGGATGAGGTTTGATAAGTGACTTGTCAAACTAGGAACTCAAATTGCTCCTACCTGACCTTAGCACCAGGTAGTAAAATAACCTCCCCGGACCAAAAATATAATACTAATAAAAAAAAGAGTCACCTTGTGTGTTGAGGTAGTGACTCGTGGTAGTAATTTCAGGCTCCTGCAGATTGTGATGCACGAAGATGAACGGGCTATAAACACCTGTCGGAAGTGTGATGGGGTTCATAGATTGAGAAGAGGTGGTGCAGTGCAGTGAATGTCCTGTTAGATGTGGAACTGGGTCACAAAGCAGATGTGATTGATTGGCAAAAAAAGGAGTGATTGCATTTGGCCACAGTGTGAAGGACATAGCTGAATTTGCAGGTGTATCGAAGTGTGCGGTCATACGGGTCTACCAGCAGTGGCAGAGGCCCCAGTCTACAGGAAGTTCTCGTCAGAATTGTTGCTGAAAGACGAAACCGCTGGTGTGTTTCATGGCTTGTGAATGAAAATTGCTTTTCTTCAAAGCAAGGATTGCTCTTAGAAGTCAACGCATGTCCTTGACCACCGATTTGTGAAAGAACACACTTTCATTCACAAGCCATTACACCTGACGGTGGTCCATGAAGTTACTACCGCCAGAAATATGTGAGGTGACCAATTTTTTTGTCCGGGGAGCTTATATGGTTATTGCCAAACCAATCATTTAACTAATTTGCCCAATTAGCTGAATTAGCAAAGCTAAAAACTATAATGGTTGAACAAAAACTGCAATCAACCTTTATAAATAAAAAAAACTGATTTGGTAAATTAGTTCATTAATGAGCTTTGTGGTACAAATGCAAAAGCAATCAACAAACCAGCACCAAATAAAATACAACTAAATGTTTAGCTTATTGTTCAAACTCTCACAATCCTTTCAAATTTCATCACTGTCGCACAAAAAACCTTGTATTTCCAAAATGACAATCTTACAGAAGGAGCAAAACACCTTCCTAGCCTTTAATGTAAGTCACTGTAAAAAACAATTATTCCAAATCATTCTGGAGCATTTCTATTGGTCCACCCATCTTGAAATTCTGATACAATATAAAGAACAACTGGCAGGTTCAAAAGTGAGAAGTGTCTATTATTATTATTCTTTTTTTTAAAGATACAAGGTTTTTGCAAGACAGCGACTACTCCCTTCACTGACATAACAAAAGCATGGCAACACATTTGGTTATCTGTACAAAAAATAATAACCACAGTTCACATTTTTTGGAAAATCTTACTGATGTCAGAGAAAGGAAAGGTTTCGGTGTACAACATTTACACCGAATTAGTGTTTTTCACAGTGATTGCATTTGCTTTTGCTCCTTGAAAATAGCATCTACTAAACATAGCTTAATACTGTTCTACTTGTATAATAACTTAAAATTTAAGAACATGTAGGAATAAGCACATACACAACCTGATCATGGTCTGTTTCACTGTTTAAATGTGCAATTCTTGAAAATAACAGTGGAAAATCTGTGCAACCACATGATGCGATGCCACAGCTATGCTACTAGCTTGTCCTCGCTTCTCTGACCCGTGTTATAAGCGTAGGTTATGTAGATTTTAAAAATGTGAAAGGAGAGAATAGATTTAGCCACCTTAGCTTTCCTCTGCTCTACACCAACGACTTATTGCTGGGCGTAGTACAGTGGTTCCCAAACCGGTCCTCAGGAACCCCCCTCCCCTTGTTTTTATCACTGTTGTATAATGTATTATGTGTTGGGTTTGTGACAGTAATAGTGACAGCCATAACATTAGCACCTGAATCTTCATCTACAATGGCATCTGTTAAGGAATGGATATATTAGGCAGTTAGAACAGTTGGTTCTCAAAGATGATGTGTCAAAGGCAGGAAAAATGTCAAGCAGGTCTTGTGGGGTGTTCCCGGTATGCATTGGTCTACCTACCAGTACCTACCAAAAGTGGTGCGAGAAAGGACAACCTGTCATGGACCCCTAAAGCCCATTGATGCGATCCATGGAGGCCCCACCTCCCAACTTACTGGACTTAAGCAAGTTCTGCTGCTTGGTGCCAGATACCACAGGACGCCTTTAAAAGTCTTGTGTAGTTCATGCCTCGGATGCTTAGATCTGTCATGGCGGCACAAAGGGCACATACTCAATAGTAGGCAGATACTGGTACTAATGTTATGGGTGATCAGTATAACTGGAGCATCTGCATATCACTGAGGACCTGTTTGGGAATAACTGGCCTGGAATACATTTAGACTCAAATACCATCCCATCTGCTGTACTGCTTTCAAGAAGAGTGTTTTTACAGACATATTACAGACTCATTTTGTGCTGGTGTCTTTTGCAGAACCTAAAGAACCTTATCTACATTTCATTGTCACATTTCTCTCATCTTATAAGACTAACCAGGCTGCTGTTCAGAAGATATTGCCATTCTAATGCTCTGTTCTCCCTCATGCATCAGTGAAAAGTGTGAATTTGAGGTTTGCCCAAACCCTATCCTGCTGGTTATTCACTAGATCATGGCGACATTCTCTGGGGTGCAGTTGAGGTGTGTAGAGGTGCTGCTACCACCAGGCGACTTCAGGCTGCGGGCACCACACCCCATGGCCACATCTTTCCTGATGCCCCCCATGATAACACCTGAGCCTTGAAGGTTGTGTGGACTGCACTTGACGAGGGCGGCCATCATGGTGTCGTTGTTGACGGTGCCAAACTCATAGGTGAAGGTGCCATAGTAGACCAGGATCAGGATGGTGAAAACCCACTCGCAGATAGCAGCAGCATGCTGCAACACAAAGCTCTCATGGATGAAGAAAATGCCACCTTGAAGGAAGATGCTGTTAAGGAGCCCAATATAAAAACAGCATGGAAGATTGAAGCATTGTTTACTCAGTCAAGTGTGTTTCACATTAGACCAATATACATGCTCCAAAATGACTTAACCGCTTAACACTCCTTATTACACACTAATTATTCCGTAACTACAGGGACTTCTGTACAAACTGGTGGGGCAATTCTTTTGTAATAGAAGCTTGTAATAACACAATCACAGACTATTTATGAGGTAAACTAACTAGACTAGTTAACTATATTCCGTCTAGGACTGATTTGGTCTAGATTAACTAGATTAGGTCGGGGACAGCTGTACTCAATGACATAGATGCTGAATCAATGTTATCAATGTTTTAAGCTGATGCATACTTTTTAACATTATCTTTACCTAAAATACAGCTCAGCTGTTTCCGTCTCCAATCTGAACAAGAGGGATATTTTTCAAACAACAAAAGGAGTCTGACTCGGTTGTAAAACAGTTTAAGAACCTGAAATTAGCACGAAACAAAAACATGGTTTGTACACTGGGCAAAGTTTTGAAGGCATACCACAGTGGCACTCACGCAAAGTTCAATTATCTGAAGAGAAAACACACAGATGCTATTGTAGACAATGTACTGCCAGAAACGGCAAAAGCCACTGTAACAGTTGTCTATTCATGTTTAAGGCTATAATGTATACCTAGTGCATACATTCAGAGATCACATGATATTTGATTTTAGCCTAAAATTATGTGAATTTGTGGATGACCCATAACACTTTATTTCTTCACATTATTAAAAAAAAACACACCCCAATTGGAACATCCACTGATCACACACAGTCAAACACCACAGAGCCAGTGTGTGTGTTTGTGTGCTTTGGCACATTTCATAGTGTAGAGAATGGCATAAACCCAGCAGATCACATAAACTTTGATAAGGGGTATAAACCGCACTGCTGATGATAATGCTACAGCTCTAGTTGAAATAGATTTACACTTAATGTCAACCTTAATTTAAAAGTTTGTCAGGAATTTTAAATGCTCAACTTAACCTTTTTGGAAGAAAAGTAATTGTTTACATTAATCTTCAAGATAATCGACAGATTAATCTATTTAAAAATAGTTGGTAGTGGCAGCCCTAAATAGTTTATGTTTAAAAAATGTTTAAATAATAAACAAAAATGTTTAATTGCTCCAGAGAATTGTATTTTATTGGAAGTACTTCTCTACAGGTACTAGGAAAGCTATGTGTGTACATTCGCAAATCTGTGTCAGCAATGGGTGCAAGGTAAATGCATTGATTAGAAGGGGTGTCCACAAACATTTGGATATTTGTATTGAGATCTAAAGGTGTGTTTACGGTTGGGTATTCAGTACTGCTTGTGTGTTGTTAGTCGCTGATATTTTTCTGCCACCTGGTGGTATATATCTTTATTGCCACACTGAAGTATTTCTGATTTGTTTCTAATGGAAAAAAGTTATTTTTTAGAGACTCTAGTTGTGCCCTGAAAAGGGTTTCCTTGCTATTACAAGTGTGTTACTGCCTTGTTTTTAACTTTTCTATGTAGACAATAGTAGTGTAATCTTACTATCATGTTTAAATTGACTACATTATGCTGTGTGTCAATGAGAATTAAGTGCACAAGAACTGAGGAGGAATAAAACATCATCTCAACCTGTTCTGGTTTATTGTAAACTCCTGTAAACATCTCACAGGAGTTTACAATAAATGGAAAAGTAAGCCTTTTTGTTATGTAAGGATACTGAGAACGAGGGACACCAGTGCTCCAGTTGACAGAGCCACTCGCACGTGGGCCATCCAGTAGTCAAGTGCTGTCTCAGCAATGCGGTATGTCAACACACACTGTAGACACACGAACATTAGTCCTGCAGGAAATGCTACCCCAGCTCCCACATAATGTAGAGTCCTAGCATGATCAACCTGAAGAGAAAGTGAATAAGACACACAGACAAAAAGGTCAAGAGATATTAGTTAAAAAATAGGGGTGCATGGCAGAACTAACGGTCAATTCATTACTGAAATCAGAGCTGGTAATTATAATGTAATTCAGATTCCACATTTGATTACATGTGTGGCCACAGGAGGCAAGACTTCATCTTTTACACACAAATAAATCGCCCAGTGCATTACATAACAGTACATTGGCTAGCGGTGGGGGAGGGCGGGGGCGACCAATTTGTATGCATCTTGATATGGACATGGACGATTCTGAATCGATTATGTGGAAGCTTTGACAACAGCAGAAATTTAGTTTTAGCTACTGATAACGCTCCAGCATTGTTGTTGCTGAACTGGGTAAATTTCTACATGTGAAAGGCTATGCCTACATGCCAAACCTGGCCTCTCAGTGAGTGCTCAGGCTGCCCACTCCAGCAAAACCTTCCAGTTGACTTGCCACATCAAGCTGCCTCCGTTTGGTTTTTACTAATAAAAGATATTGGACGTAAATTCATTAAGGATCATCACAAATACTTTTCTTGACTAAAGTCCTAAGTACACTAACACAGTGAGGGGGGAAAATACTGTATAGAAAAAAAGAAGCAGCATCACAGTGCATCGATAATCATTTAATAATACACAACCCTTAAAACTGTCTGTGTCCGAAACTGAAAGTAGCTGCCTCATTAAATCTCTGATAAAGCTCTGGTGTGAATGGATGTTCTCAGATATTTTCAATCATGTTTAAATTAAAGTCCTCTAGCATGTGACTGTAAGCGGTGTAACCAAACGAGGCATTCAGGATGTGACCATTGAAAAAGCAAATAACAAAATAACTAAATATTACCAACAACAGAATAGACCCACAGGGACAACACACATCCAGTGGATAAGCTGTCAAATTCATAAATTACTGCTCCTTCACATGACAAGGTGATGACTTGCTTGTAGGAGTGTTGTGCTTGTAACCTCCAGCTGTCGCTGTAGAATAAAATAAATGATGTCTGCGTTTTCCCTAACGCCCAACCACTAATCTTTGTCTAATCATTTAGTGCAGGGTTGGACAAGTCCTGTCCTGGAGGACTGGATTTCACAACAGTTTTGTGCTTCTCCTGCTCAACCACACCAGTCTAAGACCAGCTTTATTTCTCCTCTGGGTTCTATTTACTAATAATGCACTCACCTGAAAGTTGCCCACCATGACAAGTCCCAGGGCATTGATGCAGCCAGATGCCAGAGCACTAGTGTTGACCCAGCAATGGTGGCTGTGCTCAATCACCTGAGCATAACGTAACATGCAGACCATCACCACTGCAGTCAAAAAGAGAAAGAGTGTGAGTTACATGTTAAATAAGTGTAAATTTACACACAATAAGGTGCCATACCAGGGTGCTGTCCAACACTAGTCTTGCCAAATATAGTAATGCTTGACCACAAAAGATTATAGTCAAATTTGAGCTATAGTGAAGAGCAGAAAAAGAATAGCACAGAGATTTAGAGCCATGAAACCCTGCTGATTTGATCGTTCACTTACCCATGAAGGCTCCAACATTGCCTATTAGACTGAAGAGACAGCTCTCAGGTGGGTAGCAACCACATTTGCTGTTAAAAGAAAACAAATCCAAAGAACAGTGCTATCAGACTACCAGACACCAAGTCCACAAAAGGCGGCACATAATAATCAGTTTAGGATTTAGGCCATCCATCAAATAATGCATCCAAACAAAAATATCCCTCCAGACAAAACCATGAGACTGGACTTTAGAATAAACTGGTCTGGAGAAGAAGAACGAACCTGATGAGAGGAATGTCCTGTGGAGTGCAGCATGTCTTAGGAAAGCCCCTCTTGGCGGTCTCCTCACTACATGTTACATTATACGTCCTGCAACACATGGAACAATGCATATATAAATGGCAGAACCTGACCTACACAACCAATTGCTGTTCCACGTATTTAACGTGAATGAAGTAGGAACAATTTGAAGGTAGGTGCAGTCGCTTACTTACCAGTTTTCTACTGGACAGACATGGTGGTTCATCACTGCCATGGCATACCTGGAAACCAGGTAAAACACAGTGAAAATCAGATAATCATAGGTTTAATAATAATTATAGTGAATAACAGTAAACATTTTATATTCTGTCAAATTGTTTCATAATGCACATGTATACAGGTTCCAAACTTACACTATCCATATCCCTGTGATGGAGAAAGCAGACAGGCTGACTGGCAAGACGATCCAGGCGGTCATTAGGCAGTTTGTGTGAGGTCTGTGTCCAAAGCATGAGGGGGTGTGGGATCAGGGGTATGGTGATACAATGAGAGGCACGATCAGGTGAAGCCATGCAGTGCAGTGGACATGAGAGGACCGGGGGACAGTGTAGCTCCTTCTACTACATCCGTAACTCCTCCGATGTCAAGCCAACTGTTGAAAGAATCTGACAATTAGAAATAATAATTAACGAAGATAATTAGATTGTACTGTCATTTATACTTGTACAGTAAATGGAATTATTCCCTTGCATAGATCAGTTAGGAAAGCCAGAGTCAGAGCACAGGGTCGGCCATCCTACAGCGCCCCTGGATGTTAGGGCCTGGCCACAGCAGCAGCTTAGTGGAGCTGTGTACTGAACCCACAACCCTGTGATGAATAACCCAGTGCTCTAACCACTAAGCCACCCCTGCTCTTGAGTAACAGTTTATCTCCCAGGTCAGTTTTGGGACCCCATGCTCTGCACTCTGACTCAGCACATGAAGATCCTCTAAATTAGTCAATGAGCTGAATCAAGTGTGCTAGATAACGGGAAAGTACACAGATGTGCATAATGTGGGTTCCCACAATTAGGATTGGGAACCACTAAGTTCCTAGGACATACATAAAAGCCATTACTCTGACCCGATTAGTCAGATTAGTGACTATTACGCTGGATGACTGTAGCTCTGCTGTACATTCACGAAGTACAGACTGGGAAACACCACAAGTCAAATGTTATCAGACCACCGATCACTTCATAAAGGATGTGCTCGTACCTCGCTAGCTAAAACCAGCTTTTAAAAACATGCGTTTTAACCGTCTAATAAGGTAGATGACACACACTTTATAATACAAAATAGCAAACTGATAACTGTAAACTGCTGCTGTAAATGAATGTCACAGGCTAAGTTACAATACTGGATTAGCTGGCTGGCTAGCTAGCTCGAAAGCTAACCTGGTGGCCGCTGCAACTGTAAACAGCCTGCGAAAACAGTCATTATTAAAAGGGAGTATTACAGTATATTTACGCGAACGCACTTATTAACTATATTAAATGTATGCCGTGCCTGTTATTACTGTGAAACTGAGCCTGAAATGACAAAACTCTTGCTACCTTTTTGGAAGCCCTGCGGCTCATCGGCGGAGGCTTCTGCTGCTGCGTTAAACCTCTATGCAACACACTGCGTTCAAATGTGCAGCGCATCCACCGGCCTGCAGGGGGCGCCAAAGCAGCTGTGCATTAAGACCGAATGATTATTTTCGACGTTTTCTTTGTTGTTTATTTTGTAAAGAAAGCCAGGAGGTTAAATAGTCCAGTGTCTTACTATAAAATGAGAAATACATACATTGAAAATGTATAAATAAATAAATAAAAAGAAAAAAAATTGTAAACGCCCTTAATTCGTTTACACACTACTACTAATAATACACTATTCTCACAGATGGATTATATATAATGGTTTATCTCTGCAATATCAGTGATATATTTAGAGAGAGTAAAGTCATACCGTCACTGGGAAAAGTCATCACAACAGGACATTTCTTAGTTGTAAATGAAAGTAAAGTGATACATAGATTCAACTGACGAACAATATTTCTTTCATATTTTTACACAAAAATATTACAGTTATTAGAGATTCCATAACGATGTGTTAATTGTGCTTGTTAATCATCAAAGGTCGTAAACATTGCTTATGAAGTGCAGACAGTTTGATTGGAAACGTGCCTGTTTTGCACTGAGACGAGGTTTTTAAGACAATGCCGAAATAAAATACTGCCTAAATATAAAAGTGTATTTGATGTCATGAGTATTTTTCAAGTAGATTTTCGAGTAGATTTCAAATATAAAAAAACAGACCGTGTTTTCAGTGCAAGCATTTCTAACATCGTGCAAAACAACATGTCCCAGAAGGCCACGCCGCGAGCGGAAGCAGCGATGGAGGTCAAAGTGCAGAGTTCGCTCGCGGAGTCTGAAGCTAGCTCCGCTGTTTTGCTAGTGCTGCAGATGTCAGACGGCTGGGAGTCCAAGTTGATTTGATTTCGATATGTTCGATACGTTTCATTTTCTGTGATTCTTTCTGCACCGGATTAGCTACATAAACTAGCCCTCAAAGAGGAGATTACAGCAATTCCCCTCCGTTCAGATTAGTGCCCCTTTATTTTTCAAAACATGAGCTCCCGACGACCAGACAGCTTTGACGGCTTAGGTTATAGGGGGCGGGAGGACCCGTCATATGCTGGGGGATATTCGGGAAGGTCATTTAATAATTCCTCAAGCATTGATCTTCAGCACTGGGTCACCACACCTCCAGATATACCTGGCAGCAGAAATCTGCACTTTGGCGATAGCACGCCGCAGTTTGAAACGGCCCCAGCCCCGCCTGGAGCCGGGGACGACGTTCAGTCCGCTGCTCCACCCTCCGGTAGGTCTGGAAAATGAGGATTCATAGGCACTGTTAAGGAAGTACGGTAACCTGGACATTTCCATCTAGTGTTTGAAGTATGATTAGTTACTTATAGCTATATAGCGGACCCTAGCTAAGTCTTCCGCTTGACCCTCAGATCGTTAGGCTCTTTATGTCAGACACTTCAGCAGTCGACCTATTGGGTGCGTCCGAGTAACGCTGATGTATGCAGATTAGTGCACATTCACTACTTCCCAGAGTGCTGACTACATTGTGCATAACATCAGCTGTGTATGATCTGAGGTGTGTGTGATGAGAGATTGTGCATCATTAGCACGTTACCAATCCCAGTACTCACCTGTGGGTTACACACTTCTATACCTTAAGTATAGGTCAGCTCTTTTGCATTGTAGTCATTATGAACACAGAATAGTGCACCTTAGGGTGTAATATAGCTGAGCCATTTAGGGGTAAAACTGTACCGGTCCTCCACATGAATATCCTCTGGATAGTGGTGTAATGGTTGTTTGGAACTCCCACCACAATGTAGTAGATGTATAGAGGAGGATGGGTCCCTCCTTGTGAGTCTTGGTTCCTCCCAAAGTTTCTTCCTACAGCTCAAACCTTTGGCTTGCTCACCAGGAGTCTTAGGTTTTCATGTGTTCTTATGTTGTTGATTTCTTGCCATATATATATATATATATATGTGTGTGTGTGTGTGTGTGTGTATATATATGTGTATATATATATATAATACACACAGGTATTAAAACTTAATTCTTCTGAAATCAAGGGTATTTAAAAGTTAATAATGTATACAAATCTATATATAGTGTATTCAGTGTAAAGCATGTTATCTGGTAGTAAATGTTAGGAATTAATAGTCCAGTGTGTACAGGATATGGACAGTGTAAGTGTAAACACACATAACTTATCCATAAGCACAAAGACCTTCACCTTTAATCTAGGATCAAAGTTATGTGTAAACAGAAAGTCTCAGTGTAGTACAGTTTGCTCTAAATCAGTTTTATTCTATGAAAATAACATTCTGTTGCTGTCACAACAACCTTGTGTCTCAGTTTTTGTCTTATTTTATGTTTTAAAAAATTAAACATTGTATCAAAACTATGATGACTGGACCAAACGTCCATTGAAAGTTAAGCTGCTTCTACGAAGTTGCCTGTTTGGAGATACAAGGTTTTTAAGTGAAAGTGACCATCGTTTGTCCGTGTTTATAGTTGTTTGCTGGAAAAATCACTTGTCTTGTCATATGATCGGAAATTGTCTGTATTATCAGAACATTAGTCTCGGTATTACTTTTTGTGTTATCAGATCAGATCAAGAAAATTAGTAACCACTTACCACATACTGCAATGTTTATAAGCCTGTCAGAGATGCAGACATTATATAAATTGTACACATCATTTATTTGACCGAAATACATGTCATTATCCACTGTGTCAAATGGTTAGAAGACAGGGATGTTTGAAAAACTGCAGCATATAGGTTTTCTTTGTGTGGTACTATTATTTCCCCAAAATCTGACAATCATATGTGATAATGTGCTGAGAAAGCTGTCAATGTGAATGCATAATGATAATTAGATGTTTTGTCTATATTAAGTGATTAGTAATGCGTATGTTTTTCCTGCTCAGTTTAAGAGAAAGTTATAGTAGATGTTTGATGATCTCCTTTAACTTTCAGATCAGTTAAACAGATTTGCTGGCTTTGGGATAGGCCTTGCAAGGTAACTCATGCCAGATATCTACAATTTAAATGTTACAATAAAGATGTGAAGTTTGAAAAGTTATTGAGAGTTTTTAATGAGTCTTTCGTTGTTTTTGTTTAGCCTTTTTACAGAAAATGTCCTAGCCCACCCATGTATTGTGTTTCGGCGTCAATGCCAGGTAAGAAACATCCGTTGGATGATAGCATCATTTGTTAGGCAATTCTCTTATACATTAATGAATGAGTTTTGTTTCTACAACAGATTTACACACATAAATAAGCTCTTAAAATGTAACAACAACATGTAACTTTTAGTCATATTCAAGCGCATAGTGTAGTGTTTGTTTTAGTAGTTTTAAGAGTATTTGGTACTGATTAAAAAATTCTTTAGTGCTTCTAGTCATGTCCATTGCTGTTTATTGTAGCCTTGTTTACTTTTCAGGTGAATTACCATGCCAGATGCTACCACTTATCACCCATGTCTGCTATCAGCGTGATGTACAGTTTCACCAAAACTCAGGTACCAGTGTCTAGATCTTCTTCATGCTATACATTACTCACCCCTTTTGGATGCTTTCCCCTTGTTTAGCTTTTATAAGTGGAATCACAGTCAATATAATGTGGCTTTTTTACAAGATTTTACAAAAACAATTCTAAGGTTGATGGTCTGCCATAGGCAGGTTTACACATTTTTTTTTTTTTTCTTCATGATGGATTTAACTGAAATCCAGGGGGTGTTCAGTGACTTGGATTTTCTTTTATCCATTCACTGACTTATGCTCTTCAAAAAAAAAATCTCTGAGTTTCGTGGAATATTCTTTTTAGCTTTATAGTGTATTTGTAGCAAAGAATACAGATTAACCAGTGACTGGACCTTCCAGAATGGTGTTTTTATACTACAATCACCTGAGACACATTCACTGCACTCAGGTGATCTCCATTTCACTAATTGTAACTATTTCACTTTAAACTGGGTGTTTTTAATATTCATGCGATCTCTCATTTTACATAATATAGTTTAAATTAATTGACATTACGGTATAGAAATCTGTTTTCACTTGCACATTAAAGAGGTTTTTTGTTAATTTTCTTTTTTTTTCTCACAATAATTATATTGGCCATTTCCAAAATCAGTAAAAGGGGAAAACATCCTAGGGACAAATACGTTTTATTGACACTGTAAACTAATTTGTATAATAACTGTTGATTAATACAATCTTATGAACTTTTAATCATCTTAATGTGAGTCAGATATTATAATTTATAATATATTGACTACATCTTTGTCAATTGACTTGCTTGACTAAGATGTGAAAACTCCATCCTATCCCCCCCAGGGTCCGAAGGCTCTTTGGAAAGGAATGGGCAGCACTTTTGTGGTCCAGGGAGTGACTCTTGGAACAGAGGGCATCATTAGTGAATGCACCCCTTTGCCAAGGCAAGAACACATTTATTATTAGCTATTTGCTTTGCTGTAACCAACCTGGTCTGTACTTAAAACCTGTCACTTTTGGAATCCCCCTTGGTTTAAGGCTAAAGTAGTGGCTATCTGATATTGAGTCAAATTGAAGTATGTGAGTCATTGGCTCATCTGGGAGCTTAATTCTGAATTTCACAGCTTTTTTACAAGAAAAAACTGAATGTTCATATAAAGTGCTACTAAAAAGCTTTTAAACATTTTTGGCATGCCCTTAAGAGTGATTTTATCTGGACAACCACAACCAAGTAACAGTAGTATGGAATTTCCTCCATTTGTATATCATCTGCCTCACAATGCATTGGATGAGGCCAAATGGTTTTGTAGAAATGGTTTTGTATGTTTTTCCAGCCGTGGCACACTATGATAGAACTATGGCAACACAGTAACCTGTGTTGAAGACCTGACCTTGATATTGAAGACCCAAATTTATGTTAGTGGTTTGTGTAGTGTAGTGGATAACAACACAGCTTTCCCAGTGGCAAACTATGGTTCAGTTCCCTTACCTGGCAAGCACACCACACCACACCAATAAGAGCCCCTGGGCAAGACTCCTTACACTACGTTTACCAACCTGTGTAGCATGATTTTAAATGGAAGTCACCCTGGATAAGAGCATCAGCCAAATGTCGGAAATGTTGTTAGGACAGTTAAGCTCTAATAAAATGTAATGTAAATTATAAAAGGAAAAAAAACTACAACAAAATAAGTGCTATAAAGGGTTCACAGCACTGTGTAAAGATATAGAAATGAACTGATTGTGAAACAGATGTAATTTGAATAAATCATCTGACTTGGAAGCCTATAAAAATGTACAATAAATAACATTTATCTAAAATGATTCATATTCATAATATGTATATGTTCTATTCATGTTCATCCATGCTGCTGATTGTTTTAGTCCAAAGCATTTACTGAACTTACTTAACCTTTAACAATGCCAAATGTCATTTGCAGAGAGTTGTCACATAAATGGAATCCAAAGCAAATTGTGGGGCACCTCGTACTAAAAGGGTAAGTTAACACGCAGCTCGTAAAACACATATTACATTGATATCACAGAGGTTAAGAATACAGTCAGGAGAGGAGCGAAGGAGAATTCTTGAGTATTCTGTAGCAAAATATACTTTTTAATAGGTTGCATTTAAATTGTTTGTACTGCTTGTTATTTATGTTAAATTCAATTATGTTGCTGACTGAATATCGACTGCCTCATGGTTTTATCTCCTATGATCAAAGTGTATTATTTGATCTGTTTTCACATATACATTGACATGCAGAAGTCTAGCCACCCTGGTCAAATGTCGGTTACTGTAAATAGGTTAGTGAGAAGAAACTCACTAACCACGACCCGACCTCCAAAAGACGTAATTTTAAAGATTACCTGTTTTTTTTAAGCAGTTTAATAAAGATCAATCTATTATGTTTTGTTTGGTACAATTTTAGAGGAGGAAAGGAAACCTTTCCTGCATCCTCACCACAAAATTCAGAATGAGAGGTTTTTAAAGAAACCTCTAAACAGGCTTGATGCATTTTGGACACAAGTTCTGTGGACTAATGGAAGATTTTTTTGACTGGGTGCCTTAAACGTTTGCATGCTACTGTAACTGCTTTTTAGACATGAACCTTTTTCTCCTACAAAGTCGATTATCAGTCTAGTTTTATTTCTATTTAAGTCAATGTGTTGTTAAAGTAGCAGTCTAGTCTGTACTTTATTAGGATTATAGGCTAGTCCCCTAACTTCTTGTGTTTATTGTTTCTGAAGGCTTTACTTCTATACTCATAAACCCACAAATTGAAAGTATTTAGATCATATCAGAAGTATAATATGAAAAATCATTTGCAACTCAGTAACACACAATGCCTTTATATTAGTCAATTTTCCCACTAATATTTAGGTGATAGTGATGTCTAAAAAAATCAGTTGTTCTGTATTTTATTGTGTGTTGTTTTTCTTTTTTTCTTTTTTTTTGTTCAACCTCACATTTTGTGTGTAAAAGTCTAAAACCAACTCACTTGGTCATGGTGTGATTTAGTCAATTGTTGATTTTTGTCAAGAGGAAATTCCTAGCACTTGACATTTTAATAATCTGTCTTTTATCTCACTCTGTTTAGTGTTTTCAGTCTTCAGATTTCATTTTTCTCTTTCCCAGTTTAACATATGTGGTTGCAATGCCGTTTTACTCAGCAAGCCTCATTGAAACTGTCCAGGTCAGTCTTTGATATTTTGATCAAGATACAATAAATTACAGTAACTTAGGTGCAGCAGTTACAGGAAACTAGATGCACATACAAGTTTCATGAAGTTTAAGTTCTGCTTTTGAGTTGCATTACACAAAAGGCTTGATTTTATCCAAGTTTTTCTTTGTCATGCAGAACATTTTATTGACTGTTATTGCTTCTGATTCATTGTTTGGGGGGAAGAAATGGGTTCAAAACAATGTCAGTTCATTGGGTGAGTTATTTCAGAATGTTCTAGTAAATTAATCTCAAAAATTAAATTAATACCTCCTAAATGTTTGTATTAGGTCCACTGAAAAATACCTTCAGCAGCATGTGTTTTTATATATTTTAAATTCTTTTCTTTTTTTTTTTTTTTTTGAAGGTACTTTAAGCTACATGATATTTGTACAAGCCTTTTGTAACAGACATGAATCTACCTAAACATGTATAAAGATTTATTTCAACAAGCGACATTTGTCGTACAGCCTGCTTTTGTCTGTTTTGATGTTGTAAAAAATGTTAAGCTCTGAAAAAAAGCTTTCAGAAATGCTTTGGTAGGTTTATTTCAGTTGTCATGAAATGATTACAGACACACAGCCATGTGAAAAAATTAGGACACCCCATCAACTCCCCCCCCCCCCCCCCTTCCCCTTTTTTTCTTTCTTTTTTTTATCCAAAATTTAAACATGGATATTTGATCTTCATTTTGACAATACAGAGAGATGAAGATATTATAACTAAGCTGAATCACTTGTAAAATGGAAAGTGGACATATTTGAGACATCCTCCACATATATTACTGTTTAAAGTGCCTAAAATCAGAATCCGGTGCAGTGCACCAGCTGCAGCTGCATGATTAGAACATGGTTAGAGAAGATTTTGGTGGCGCCTGTCTTATTTAAACCTCAGGCATTTAGTTTGCTTTGCTCTCGATTGTTGAAGTGAATGATCCACAGAGCTCTCTGGGGCCTTCAGAAAGAATGATGTGAATGATTATGAGTCTGAGAAGAGATTTTCAATATATAGTAAGGACAAAGACTTTCATTGGGGTGTCCTCACTTTTTCATGACCGTAGGTTTCGTGTAGCCTTGTAAACACTGACCTTCAGTGAAGTGTTGCCGTTCTTTTAGACAACATGATATTCTCTTACACGCTCTTCTCCATGCCCTTCCCAGAGCGAGATCATTCGGGACAACCCTGGCATCCTGGACTGTGTAAAAGAGGGCGTGGGTCGCGTGATGGGCTTGGGCGTGCCCCACAGCAAGCGCCTCCTGCCTCTGTGGGGGCTGGTATTCCCTACCGTTCTCCATGGTGTGCTACATTATATCGTAAGCTCCAGTGTGCAGAAGCTGGTGCTGTACCTGCTGCAGCAGCGCCGCAGCAAGAGCGACTCTCCCAAGCGCTTGGGCCCTGACTCTGGTTCGGAGACGGTCCAGAACATGCTAGATGCCTACTTCCCTGAGCTGATTGCCAGCTTTGCTGCAAGCCTGTGTGCTGATGTGCTGCTGTTTCCTCTTGAGACGGTGTTGCACAGGCTACATGTCCAAGGCACACGCACCATCATCGATAACACTGACCTGGGCTTTGAGGTGCTGCCAATTAACACTCAGTATGAAGGTATGAGGGACTGTATAAATGTCATACGGCGGGAGGAGGGCACGATGGGCTTCTACAAGGGCTTCGGCACAATCTTGATCCAGTACTCGCTACATGCAGCAGTGCTGCAGATCACAAAGATGATCTACTCAACGTTGTTGCAGAATGCCTGAAGGACTCCAGATGTTTGATGGACGGGTCCTTCTTTCTTCTTTTTGTTGTGCTTGGGCCAGCCTCATTCCTGGGAAACTGACTAAACAATGTCCTTTGTCGCTGTTTTCATGAAGCACTAATGGTCTTGACTTGCATGGTACATTATTGCATAATCAGTAGTAATTAAAGCCTGAATATTAGCTGTATCATAAATGCACATTTGGAATACCCTGGTGGTCACACGTTATTGGCCCTACTAGCCCCATACCGGTGTCTTCGTATTGTCGCTGTCAGGCAAAAACCTTGTATCCCCATTTTTTCCTTTTTCACTCTGAGATAAATTTAATCTGGCAGTTGTTCTTTACATTGTGTCAAAATATCATGATGAATGGACCAATAGAAATGCTCCAAGATGACCTGCATCAGTTGAAAGTGACATCATTTTAAAGTTAAGAAGGTTTTTTCCTCCTCCAGTAAAGTTGCCATTGTGGAGATCTAAGATTTTTGTGCGGTTGCGACAATTTGCTTTATCATGTGCCGTCTTCTTTTTGCTGAGTCAGGCTCTGCTCTCACTGGACACAGTCTCAAACTGTAGGATCACTACAGCACTTGCATAGATGACAACACACAGGTTGAAGAAGAGTATCTAGAGATGTATATAAATAAATAAATAATATACAAATTGTAAAATGTCATTAAGTTATTTGAACCTTGGTGAATACATGTATATTTGTGGTATTGTCACTTTGTGAAAATGTTGCTATAGCTTTCACTGCAGACATACATGATTAAAATAAAAATGAATAAATACAATGTAAAGCACCACATACTAATTTACAGTTGCTGGTTTGTCAGAACATTTTGTCAGCAGTATCTCTTTTAGAAGCTCATGTTTTAGGTTCTCTGCATTGACAAATTCTCCTATTGAGTACCAGGGTTGAAAATAAATGTTTGTAATCATTGTGTTGTGAGTGTATTTGTAGTATTTTAAATTAATTGAAGTATCTTCAGTGTCATTTTGCTTGGACAGCTCTATTTGCATGTCTCTGATATAGCTTGGAAAGACCCGCTCGGAGCTGCTACACCACCCCTGGTGCAGAGAGGGTTAAGTATCTTGCTCAAGGGCCTGGCAGTGGCTTAGCGGACGTGGGTATCTAACACGCAATCCTGTTATCAATAAACCAGGGCGCTAACCACAAAGCCAGTTTCTCACAAAAAGAGTATACTTAAAAAATCCTTTAACCTTTAAATTGGTAAAGAACCTTTACATCAAGTGAAGATTCTTTAGACCTTTAAAATGTTCACTCACACTCTCATATCTCTTACATCACGAACCCTGGGCCTCAATCAGTATCTCCCTAAGAATTGTCTTAAATTAGTTCCTGAGGAATGGCAACGTCATGTAAGCAACCAAGCATCTTGTTGAGTTTGTTGATCACTAGCCTCCTATCTTCTAGGTATACATCTTGGAATTCTCTCTTCCAATTCATCCTCTGGAGCCTTCGTCAGGTCAGGCACTTGGGTGGATGCTGGGTGGCACGGCTCAGCTTGCAGTCAGCCACCCAAAGGTGTTCACTATGGTTAAGGTCAAGGTTCTGTGCAGACCAGTCAAGTTCTTCCACATCAAAGTTAGCTCTATGCATCTCGCTTTGGTCATGTGGGCATTGTCATACTGAAATAGGAAAGGGCCTTCCCCAAACTGTTGGAAGTTGGAAGCACACAACTCTTTAGAATGGCGCGATAGCATCAAGATTCTTCTTCAGAGGAACTAAAGGGCCCAGACTATGACAAACTGTTCCAAACCACCAGACTTTTTCCTTCTTTACCAAATGTCACAGTTGGCACTATGCATTTGAGCAGATACTGTTCTTCTGCCATCCACCAAACACACTGCTGGATGGTAAAGCATGATTTCTCACGCTGGAGTACTTTTATGCTACCTCAGAATACAAATGCAGTGTGTTCGTGGTTGAGTTGTTTTTCCTAGACGTTTCTACATCAGAATAACAGCATTTACGGTTGACTGGGGCAGCTCTGGCAAGACTGGAATATGTTGAACTGACTTTTATGATAGTATTCTTGATTCTGTGCACAGGAATTAGAGTAGTATTGTATTAAGTCCTCCAATCTCACAGACACAAAAGTAATTGGACAAGCTAATGAACAGATTATTTTTAATACTTAGATGCAAATCCTCTGCAGTCAAAGTTTGGAATCTGTGGACATTACCAAATGCTGGGTTTCATCCCTTGAGATGCTTTGCCAGGCCTTTAGTGCAGCTGCCATCAGTTGCTGCTTGTTTTTGGGCCGTCCAACCTTTGATTATGGTCTGCAGTAAGTGAAAGGCTGCATAATTGAGTCAAGGGCTGACTTGGCCATTTAAGAATATTCCATTGCTTTGCCTAAAGATGTTTTTGGGTTTTAGTTTTCATGGAATGTTGTCATTCCATCATTCACTTGTACTGTGAAATACTGTTTTGACTGAAACTAAGCAGAAAGTTTCTCTATGCACTGTAGAATTCATAATGCTACTTCTACAAGCAGTTACATCATCAGTGAACAGCAGTGGCTCAGTTCTGTTGGCAGTTACATGCCCATGCCCAGCCATACACTGCCTTCATCATGTTTGACAGGTAATGTACTATGTGTCAGATCAGGAGCCTTTCTTTTCCTTTTCTTTCAGTCTCCTTCTTCCATCAGTCTAGTCCCATTTAATATCTAATATCTAACCTGGTAAGGTTTTTTTTTCCCCAGTGGTATATGGTCTTTTAGCCTAATGATGGCTTCCTTTATTTACAGTGTACACTTTTTTGGACCACACACACACACACACACACATATATATATATATACCTCATGAATCTATTCTTAAATTGTATTGTTATTTTGAATTATTATTCAGTATTGACATGCTTGTATATTTTACAATTTTTACCTGGGAGCAAACAAGTAAACTGGAAGCCATTATTAATAGAAATGGAGCTAGGATTGTGTTAAGGACTAGTTCCCATAATATTGTAAGCGAACTAAGACTCTGTCAGTAGTGACATTAGTTATGTATTTGCTTTTTTGTTTATTTATAGACATTTCTGTAAATGTCTAAAATAGCATTAAATGTAAATAGCATTAAAATCCTGATAATTTACTTTGTGAGCATACATCAGTGGAATGTAGACAGTGGAATGTAAAATCTATCCTTCACTCACAATATAACTATAGTAATGCAGGCCTATTTTGTTCCACTCATGTTTTGGATTTACTTGTCTTTGTTTTACTTCAATTCAAACTACACTAAACAATGCCACAGAAATTGATTAGTTGGCTTATAAGGACCTTCAGGGTCAAGTAGGGGTTTGAGCTTTGTTTTTGATTATGCACAAAACAAAAAAACTGTAAATGCATTAGTCTTGTTGGTACATATGGTATAAGCTAAATTTAGCATAATCATTGGAGCCTCGATTGAATAAGGAACACCCCCCCTGGACAGACCGCTAGTTTATCACAGGAGCCATGGTGGTGTAACATTTAAAACATTTTAACCAACAATAAATGCTACCATCTAAATCAATGCTATTTTTTCAGATTAATTTATATATATCTAAATCTTACTTATGTATTGTTGCTGCTGTCAAACGCAAAAATATCTCCAAAATGGCAACATTACAGGCAACGGAAAAAAACTTCACTTTAAATGGAAGTCAGTGTAAAAAGATGTACTCTCAGTATAGCGGCAGCATGACAGCATTGATAGACAGTGGTGTTTGAACATTTGTGAACCCTTTAGAACTTTCTATATTTCTATATATTTCTGCAGGTGTGACCTAAAACTTTATCAGATCTTCAAGTAGAGAAGGAAACCAAATCAAACAAATAAGACACTTTGACTTGGTCATTCCAACCTTTTTCTTCTTTAACCATTCTTTGCTTGTGTGCTTGTATGCTTAGGGTCACTGTCTTGCTGCATGACCCACATTCTCTTGAGATTCAGCACATGTACAGATTTCCTGACATCTTCCTTTAGAGTTTGCTGGTATCATTAAGATTTCATTGTTTCATCAATGGCGGCGAGCCTCCTGGCCCAGGTGCATCAAAACAGGGAGGGTAATAATGGATAATTACTTTCCTCCTTTTGTACACTACCTGTCTGATTGCGGATTGTAGTCCAGACTCTTTAACAATAGTTTTGTAACCTATTCCAGCCTGATGAACATCAACAACTCTTCTTCTGAGGTCCTTAGAAATCTCCTTTCTTTGTGCCATGATACACTTCCACAAACATGTGTTGTGTGATGTGAAGAACAGGGTGCTTACACACGCCTGATTAGCATCCTATTGATTAAAAACACCTGACTTTAATTTTACCTTTTGTTCAAAGATATGTAACATCCCCAATAAATTGCTTTAGCTTATCTAGGAACTGATAAAGTTCCAGATCAAATTTATGTAGAAATCTGGACAATTCTAAAGAGTTAACAGGGTTATATACATATACATTATTTGTGTTTTTATAATATAACAATATATCTTAGTATTTCTTTTTAATTGGCCATATATTGGCCTGATCATGGTCATACAGTGACACATACAGTAAATTAAACTTACTGTCTCACTGTCTCATTAACCATATAATAGGTCAATATTGTTATACTTTCATATTACTATTTTCCTTACACATCTCACTAAATTCTGAAAAGTGTTTATTTCTACAGCCACCCTAAACAGAGTTTTTAAGCTTAATTTAAACAATGCTTAAGACCCTGGAATATATTAGCATTATATTGGCCCATAATACAGGTATTGGCACAGAGTTGAGTGTGTTTGTGTGTGTGTGTTTATTAAAAGGGCTTTCCAGTATTATTTGATTACTTGATTACTTCTTTTTTTTTTTTTTTTTTTACAAATGGATTTACAAGGTACATGTGGGCTGTGGATGTGGGCTTATTAGGGACAGTTCCATGTTTGTAACTAACATTCATACAGGTGAACGATAAACAGTGAACAGAAGAAAGATAAAAAATGCTAACGTTTTTTCATGCTTTTCAGAGAAGCAAGAAGAGAGATTAGAACAGTTTCAGTCTCTTTGATGTGGGACAAATGTGGTTATTGAGTCTTTTGATGATTTATGAGTCACTACCTCTTCTAATATAACTGGTAATGCATATGTCCAGTGAGTTAGTTCCATGAACATGGTTTAAAATAGTTATGGAAATAGTGGTAAATTAAGAACACTTGGGATTTTCTAGTTTTGACTCATATATAGTGAGTCTGTTATGTGTAATCACTGAAGTGATGCCCCAAAACCAAACAAAATGATAAATTGATAACAGTGTTGATAAATGTACTGTATGAGCAGTTTCAATCACAATGCTTCAAGATGAAGGAGAGAAAGCTCACTGGTAAGTAATAACACCTGTTTCAGATGCAAGGGTGAATGGATGGGGTTTAAACTGAGAATTGTGCTACAGTTATTTTTTCTTGTCAACAGATTATTTGTTCCTGGCTTTTGTATTCCTCACCATCAAGCCATATGTGAGCCACACTAGGAAAATCAATGCATATGAATGTCTTCAGAACGTTCAAAATGATTGCAATAATATAATAATTAGAGTTGTGGAGGTAAGTTTCTTGTGGAGCATTACCAAAATAACTAGTCAGATTATTTCTTATAGTGTGGCTAATATTATACATAAACATGTATGTTATATATTTGTGTGTGTGTTGATTTTGTCTCTCACAGAAGAGCAACCTTAATTGTTCTGAAGTCCCAAAGGTAGGCCAGAAAGCCTTTTACTATATTTTTGTTGTATTTACTTATTTCAAAAGTGTTAATTTAAAAGTGTTATTTAAAAAGACTACATGTTGTTGCTGTCGAACAATAACTACATTTTTTATGTTTTAACTTTTTGACATAATTGAAATCCGACTGTTGGTCTTTACATTGCATAGGAATTTCATGATGAATAGATTAATAGAAATGCTTTATAGAAATAGACTTCCATTGAAAATTGAATGCTTGAAAGTACCAATTTGGAGATGCTATGTGAATACAAACTCAGTTGCCTTTTTTGATTTCCCAGCATTATGCAGACCCTAAGTGCATTTTACAATACAAACATAAATCTACAAGCTCTGAACACAGAAGTTCTGAGAATATCAGCTCCGAGAAGTCTGAAGTGAAGGTTAACCTGCAGGACATATTTGACCAATTAAGATACAGCATGGTATGAAGCAGCATTCAATCAGATTTCAAATATACAACCATTCTGTTTTCAATCTGTGTTGAGTGTTAAAAAGACATGTTTACCTGTACCATTACAGAACACGTCAGAGTGTAAAGCCGTGGAGCCCTGCACAACAACTGCACCCAGAAGGAAAAATGGACGGAGAGCTTTCTTGAAGTGCTGGTGTGGCTTTATCTCACAGAACTTGTCACAGCATGCTATGTCACTGACATGCTGACCATGATGGGTTTTTTTTTTGTGAACACAGTTTAGACCAGAGTTTCCCAGTTCTGGCATGTGTGACTTACTGCCTTGCATGGATTCATGTTGTTTAGGGGATGAGGTTGGTGTGTTAGAGCAGTGAACACATTGTGCAGGCCAGTCTTTCGTCCACTACCAGAACTGGGAAGCTCAGTTGAAGTGTAACTGTAGTCTCTATTTATCCTGCACTTGTCATTTACAACATTTTGTAATGTAATGCCATCTCTGGAATTTGTAGTCTTTTCAGTTACTAATGTAACACCTTGATGGTTTAGTTTGTGTTTTATGTTTCACTATTGATTTATTTTTATTTATTAAAACCGTGTAGAAAGCATGTAAAACGATAAATTATGGAATATGTCATTTCAAAAGATCTCAATAAAATAAAAAGCAAACTACACACGTGTTTTTGGCCTCAACTGTTCAGTAGCGGACTAGGAACTGATTAGGGGAAGCGCTGCACGGACTGTTTTAGTTGTTGCTCCAGCGGCTGCGCTAGTGAGGGGAGAACGGAGCTTCACAACAGATCACAAATCTAGTTTAACTGAGCGCTTAGCGCTTCTGTCTGTTTATAGAGGTACATGGTTGCAGTTAAACACTCAACATGTCTGTCGCAAGGGAAAAAGGAAGCTCGATATTCTGTGGATTCAGGGCACTCGGACTCTACTCCAACCATCTACCACACGTGGTCCGTTTCCATAAGAAACACCGGGAGTTCTATGTGGTGACAGCAGTGGGGCAGTGTTTCCATACGTATAATGTAAGTCTCTGGGGAAAAAACTAACTATTCTGGAGGACTGTAACCGAAATACTGCTTTTTTTCTGCTTCCTCACTGTTTTCTTGCTTGTTTTCATCTTACATGGTGAGTGTCGTTAGCTAGCAACCCTGCTAACAGTTAAATGCTACAAGTATCCTCAGCATGCACGTTAGCGTTAACTAACGTTACTTCTAGACATTTGAGCTGTGATCGAATAAAACTACTAACTCAGGACTCAGACTGGATACACTACTTTTTAAATTGGCAGACAGATCAGTGTGTTTCTGTAGACTGTTAAAGTAATTCTGCTGCTATCCTCATGAGTTACTTCAATTAAGATTAGTGGGCTCATCTTAGAAGCAGGCATGCAAGCCCAAATCATGACAGTACCTCCACCATGCTTGACTGATGAGTTCAAATGTTTTGGATCATGAGCGGATCATGTCTTTCTCCACACTTTTTGGCATTTCCATCACTTTTGTAGAGATGCATATTGGTCTCATGAGTCCTTTTGTGGCTCTGTATTTCCTTTGCAAATTCCAATCTGACCTTCAGAGTGTTACTGATAAGTGCTTTCCCTCTTATTATATGGATTCTCCATTTCTGCTCTGCTAGTCATGAATTTTGATATATTCACCTGTGCCCTGTGAAGGTTGTTGTTGATGTCAATGATGGTTGTACATGTTCTGAAAGTATATTTTTGCCACCACCCTTACACACATGATAGGGGTATTAGATATACATCTACCTGGATTAGCATTGCAGAGGAATAACAAATTTGGGTAAAAAAAAAAAAAGTGGGTAAAATGGTGACATTTTATTTGCATTGGTCACACAGTCCCTAAATAGTGTGCTTTAAATAAATAAATCAAATATTGATTTGAATTATCTACTCATCAGTCAGATGCTGAAATGATCTTCTGATGCTAAGGCTGTTTCCTAATTAGAAGGAATGGTTCATCCTCTGTACAACCTCATCCCCTTTAATCCCCATTAATTTTGCACAGACATTGATAGTATTTTGGGGCTATTTTAGCTTGTCACTGGCGCATTATTATAAAATATTACTTGTGGAATGTCAAATGTTCTAGTATTCAACTCATTATGCACTGATATGTTACAATTTCAGCTTTCAACAGTATAACAAACAACCTTGAACATGGCAACCTATGGTGGCAGGCAATCATATTTTTATGTGAAAAATAATAACATGTTTGCTTGCAATATCTGCATCAAACTGGTTTCACACTAACCTAGCTGTTGCATTCTTCTTTTGTGATGCTTTTTCAGGCTTTTACTGTTATATTGGCAGTGTGATTTGGGTCATGGTCTTGAAGCTCCACCTGTATAATGAAGATCCTCCAAATTAGATTCGATGCATCAGTCAGAATGTTTGGGTAGACTTCAGAAGTCATTCTGCTGCTCCCATCATGTGTTCTAGAAGCAGCCACGCAAGCCTAAGCCATGCCACGGCCTCCGTATTGCTTATCCATATGATTAAAACCGTAACACAACATTAAGTTAAAGTATCAGTATTTAATTCTAACTTCAAAAACACTGCATGCTGTGTATTCCATGTAATGTAATATATATTCCATATAATGGCAATTGCGCTCTTTGTGATATTATACTGATATACTGTTTGTTTGAGATGGTGAAATAGTCACTATGCTGCTCCTTTCCAAAGCATAATTTTCACAACACTCATCTCTACCACATTTGTGGAATTACATCGCACGCCGATGGTAACCTGCATAGGTGTGATATTACAAATAGTCATTTTTTATATCTTGTATTAAGTAGTTATCAAATATAAATAAAGTATTATAAAGATATTTGCAATATATTGCCCAGCCCTGGTTGGCATCGTTAGGTACCTCTACATTCCTTCCAGGATAGAAGTATCATTCCTTCTAGGTTAGTGGGGTAGCGATATCACATATCATATCAAAGCTGTTGCTATAATCTACCAAAAGCAGATTATATTCAGCCATGTGACTCCACTGCTGCTTTCTCTTTGCTGGCTTTCTGTGGCTGCCTGCATCAGAGTCAAAACCTTGACGCTGGCCTACAAAGCCAAGAACAGAGCAGCCCTCTCCGTACTCGATGGCAATTGTCAAAAGCCGATCCGCACCAAGAGCCCTTCGAGCATCAAGTACGGCTTGGCTTGATCCGCCATCCCTCAAAATCCACGCAAGACAAGCGTCCAGGCTTTTTTCTGTCCTGGCACCCAAAGTGGTGGAACGAGCTTCCCCTGGGTGTCCGAACGGCCGAGTTGCTCGCTGTCTTCAAACGCTGACTGAACGCCCACCTCTTCCGAGAATACTTGGGCGAATAGCAGAGTGGTCACCTTACTGACTTGTGTTTAGTAGAGTCTAAACTTAGAGATATCTTTAAATTTTTAGTCTATTCCAACTAGCTGAGGTTATTCTTGGGTAAATAGCAAAGCACTTTTGTAAGTCGCTTTGGATAAGAGCGTCTGCTAAATGCCTTAAATGTAAATGTGAATATCTGCCCAGTGTCATTCATTTTACTTCAGTCTTGAATACACAGAGTGGATTATTAATATTATGATGTATTATGAAATCTGGTGACAATATCTGTCTTGTAATATAACAATATATGTTGCAGAACTACAAAATATCGCAAATATAACAAAATGTATTTTTTTTTTTCGGTATCACACAGTCATACCGATGGTTGTTTTGGGGTTTTCTTTACAGATCCCACTCTTTGCTATGAATATCTATCTTCAAATCTTTCAAATCTATTTTCCACTCACTCAGTTATTCACAGTAACAGATTTTTGTTTACTAGGGATTCCCCTGTTAGAATAGAGTTTTCTAATTCCTAATTTTGTTTAGACGCCTAGTTTTGGCATAGAAAGATCTAAATCTTCTTTGCATGTCTGTTTCAACAGGTGAAGAAACTTGGAATCGTTTCTGTTAGTAAGTGATGCAGATTTCATTTTATTCATTGTTTTAAGCAGATTTATTTTTGTCTATGATTAATCAACCACCATTTTATTTTGTCTGTACCTATGTTATGGCTATTAGGATTGAGGAATATAAGGTGCCGTTGTTGACTTTTTCATAAAGTGAGCATACAAATTGATATTAGTGTAGTGCAATATCCAAAACATTAAAAGAAAATGAATAGTTTTTATAGGCCTTAATAATATTTTTAAAAATTTTGATTAACTGTTTTGCTGGTGTTTTATGTGTCTATTCCAAATTATTGAACCCTGGATAAACCTAAACCTAAACCTAAAAGTATTGTATTTAGCGAAAATGTGTTGTATATCATATTGCCCACACATAACTGCTGTCGTTTGTTATGCAGGTGATGCCCTCTCTGCAGACATTTCGTGCCTTGCTGCAGACCGCATGCTTGTCTATGCTGCATATGGAAAACTTATCTCAGCCTTTGCAAAGAACAGAGAGGTAAAGTGTGAATCAAAACAGAATAAACAGTAACTTTTAACTGACTTAGGAATTAACTTTCTAAATTATATTGATATGATAATTATATTAAATTATCAGTAATATAAACGCCTTAAACCTTGGATTAGAAATGCTTCCTTTGCAAATGTTTTTGCTGGGATAGTTGAAGTTAAAATGTTTCCAGATTAAAAGTTGGTTCATGCGTTTGATGCTAAATGGGTTATAATATTAATAATGACCTCTAAATGTACAGGTTGTCCACACTTACAAAGGCCACCAAGCTGATGTCCATTTATTGCTGCCATTTGGGGACCATCTCATATCAGTGGACAGAGAAAGTGTTGTTATCATCTGGGACGTGGAGTCACAAGGTTAGCCCTTTTTTGTAATGAATCATGTTGTTTCGGGTGTGGATAATATAGCATGAATAAAATAGATTTCTGAGTTCAGTAGCAATATTTTTGCCATGTTTTTTTTTTTTTTTTTTCATTTTCTCACCTTTTGATTTGTTTTTAACAGATACATACTTGCAGATTTCATTTGATAAATCATCATTTGAAGTTAGCGCTGTCATGCATCCAAGCACCTACCTGAATAAAATCCTGTTTGGAAGTAGTCAAGGAAGTCTTCAGTTATGGAATGTCAAATCGAAGTACGTTTTCAGCAATCTGAGCACTTTATTTTAAACCTTAAACTGACTACCAGTATTTCTCAGAGGATAGTTTACTAGAAATGTCCTTACAATTCCATACAGACTGTTTTTGTTAAACACACAACCCTTTCCTGTTCCACAGCAAACTTCTCTTCACATTTCCTGGATGGACATCTGCAGTAACTGTTCTTCAGCAGGTCGGTGCTATTGCTTCAATCCAAGCATTGGCCTCTTGGTTATTGACATGATTGTTGGTTAATACAGCTTTTCTCTTTTCTTGATAAACTAGACTCCAGCTGTGGATGTGGTTGGTATAGGTTTGGCTTCTGGACAGATCATCATACACAACATCAAATTCAATGAAACTGTCATGAAGTTTCAACAAGACTGGGGTCCCATCACTGCCTTATCATTCAGAACAGGTAAGTGATCTTGATTAGGAGTTTCAGTTGTGCTATCTGGCTCTTATTACAGATGTCCTATCATAAGAGGGGAAAAAGGAAACCAAACTTGAAACTCAGAATTAGATATTTACACACAGCTATTGTAAAATAAATGTATAAGTATATTAAATATATAAAATATGAAGTTGTGCTGATAAAAACTTGATCACATCAGGACAGGTGCATGTAAACTTAAGTACAGTAAATAGTAACAAGAATTTTCTCATTTTAACTAAAGTAGTTGAGATCTTGTGAACTAGTTTGGAGAGGCTTGTTTGCATATTTCTCCTGGATGCCCCCTTCCAGAGTATGAATGTTTTAAGTTCCATCACCAGCCACCCTGATTTAACATCATTAAGCACTGATTTATCAAACCAAGTGTTTGATAAAAACTGCAAATATTGACGCTGGGTATGCTACGTAAGTAGAGTTTCAGACCTCACTGAATGAAATTTGCTCTATAATTTCACACTTCATTCATATTTAGGAGTGTGCTGATGTAAAAACATTTACTACAAAAACTTTATTGCAGTTTGCGATGTATAATATCACAATATTAGAAAATATATTCAGTAGAATAACAACATGGCTTTATCTGTTAATATATCTGCTTAATCTTAGGCTTTTTGCAGGCCAGTAATAATCATTTGTATGTTTTGTTTTTTTTTTCTCCCCTCTCTTTGATCTGCTTTGTAGATGGTCATCCAGTAATGGCTGCTGGCAGTCCTGTTGGGCACATAGGATTGTGGGATTTGGAGGAGAAGAAGCTGGTTGGTCAGATGAGAGATGCGCACACCACAGCCATTGCTGGTCTCACTTTTCTGCACAGTGAACCACTCCTAATCAGCAACGGGGCTGACAATGCCATTCGGGTTTGAGTTTTTCATGTTTTTCCTCTCTGCTTATTTATATATTCAAGAATGTAGTTTTATAACAGTTAAAGTAGATCTTTCAAAATTGCAAGACAGGTTTGGCAAAAAGCTAATATAATAAATAAAAATTCCAATATTATAAATGATTTACTTTCACTTGTAGAGCACTTTTCATATTGGCAACAGCTCAGAGTATTTTACCCAATTATGTCCAATAAAGAGTGAAAACTAATAAACTACGAGCATGCTTTCATTTGTTTTCCACATATTTTTGTTAGATTATATTTATTGACAGTTTGGTGGTTGGGCCATTTTGTGTAGGTATGGATTTTTGACACACCAGGAGGGGAAGGGCGTCTACTGAGACTTCGAATGGGACATAGTGCACCACCCACCAAGATCCAGCACTATGATCAGAGTGGCCAGCACATTCTAAGCGCTGGTATGGCTTTTGCTTATTACTTTATACATTCAAACTACTCGTCTATTATTTTGAATGATAAATATAGGTTTGTCTGGAATGGGCTCTTTTGCCATAAGAGAGAATCCCACCTCTCCCTCTCCCAGAAAACAGCACAGCAACAGCAGACATCATTATTTATTATTGATGATACACATTTCATTGATCAGTCAGAACTAAGATTATGGGATATTAAAGCCAAAGAGCATTTTTTCCTCCTATTCAAATGTATTTTTTCAGTAGCTTTCAAATTAAGTTAAAAATGTCTTTAAAAGATTTAAAGGTTTTAATCAGTGTACATAATCATTGTTGGCAACCAAAAATGTATGTCAAACATGATTTCCGTGAAAGCTGAGTGTCAGTCCTCCAATTATTTTTCAAGTTGCAATCATCGGGGTCTAAGCACTGAACACTTTTATGGATCCAGTACTGCACAAATGATGAGTAATGTTTTTAGATTGGCCTTAGAGTCTATGGAGTGATATATGGACTAATATGGAGTCTAATATGGAGACTTCGAAGCCTGATCTGAATTTACATAGCCGTTAAAATCAGTACTTCCACAACAATGCCTGTGTTTTAGTCTTTACACTGGAATACACCAAAACTTTCATGTTAAAATCACTGAAGTTATCTCTTGGGAACGATTCTGCCGAATCCCTCTTTCTGATCCTCACTATTATTCACTGCTCATTGATTTTCCTATGTTACTTAATGCTTAATGTATTATGTGTATGCATGGAAAGTGGGAAGTTGATAACTTTAACATAATAAGATTTGTATGTATTGTCAGGCCAAGATGGTACCCTTCAATCCTTTTCTACTGTTCATGAGAGGTTTAATAAGAGCTTGGGACGTGGTAAGACTTTTCTTATTGATTGATTACACATACAATGCAGAAAAGCAAATTAAGAACTTTCTATTGCATAGAACTGCTATAATTTGTATTATTTAGTAACTTTAGTCCATTCTTTAGTCAGAATTACTAACTAAAGGTGTGAATACATATTCAATTACATTTTTAACTGTGAGATTCAAATTTTGTTTAGGCTCTTTAAACAAGACAAAAGCCAAAAAGAAGAGTGTGATGTACGATACAGCAAAACTGCCACCTATCACTACTTTTGCATCAGGTATTTGTTTTTCTTTAAATGGACACTTTTTTTGTACATGCATGCTTTTTTTAATGAATTTTTAAATGAATAAATATTTAGTTTTCATGAAATAACAGTATTTTCATTTCATTTTTATTCAGTATGTTACGTTACATGTTGTCTGTGTGTCCCTACATAGAGAGTGCCCGTCAGAGTGACTGGGATGGCATAGTGGCTTGTCATCAAGGTTTTCTTGTCACCACTACCTGGAACTATCAGAAAGGCTCCATGGGAGCTCACAAACTGGAGCCTGAGCGTTTTAACAAGAACCGTGCCCTCAATGTTCATGCCACGGTCAGTGTGTGTGTGGGGGGTTGCACTAAGCCAGAATAGTAAAATGCAGTTTTGTGTTTGTTTCCCACACTGTACTAAAACAAAGTCTTACAAAGTTGTGTATGTTCTTTATGCCTCTGCAGGCTGTAGACATCAGTTCCTGTGGAAACTTTGCAGTGGTTGCACTGTCTTCAGGACACATAGATGTGTACAACATACAATCAGGTCTCCATAGAGGACAATTTGGAAACGACAGAGGTAAGTTTATCTAAAATGGGTAAGGGTGTAACAATGTCAGTACAGTACTGAAAAAAAAATCATAAAGTGAAGCAAAAAAAAATCTAGAAACAGCATTTTGAATGTAACCTCTAGTTTCAGTTTATCATTAGTGCTGATGCGTCCCTTAGCCTCTGGATAGCCTCAAATTTGCTGTGAAAACCATTAAATTGTATGTAGTTTTGCATCAAATGTCCCAGTGAATCCGTACTGTCCACTTGTTAATTGAGATCAACATTGATGTTCCTGTGCTAATTTACTATGTATGGTGGAGCATGCATGAAACCTTTTGCGAATATTACTCTACCTTCTGTTATCTGCTTCTTTCACTTCAGATGCCAGTTCTCTATCTCTCGACTTGTCAACAAATGCATGTGTTCAACTGTCTTTGACGGGGAGCTCAAAGCCTGATTTGTGTTTATTCACTCAGCAACTGTAGGGGGAGCCCAGCAGCAAAAAATACTACTTCTCACTTAATGCTGCTTTAAGCCTGATCCAGTGTATCTTTTTCTTTTTTCTTTTTTTTTTTTGCATTTTAAAGATGCCAAAAACTAGAATTATTCACAGCCTTCAGCATTGAGGGTTTTTTAAAAGGTAACAAAGCTGTCCACATGTTTGCTAATATAGCCAAAAATAATGATGATAATAATAATATTACTACTAATAATAATAATAGATCATCCGTTTAACTGAACGCAGTGCTACATGCCTTTTCTGGTAGTAAGTAAGGTAGCAAGTGAAAGGTGAAGCTGCTATACATGCGTTAGAGTATGAAAGTATGAAATCATTGCACAGTCAAAACACTATAAAATGGTAATGCACCTCTGGGCACTAATGCACTAATGGGCAGCCTGGCACATCCAACCCAAACTGAGTAGCTTTCTGAAAATTGAAATGACAAAGATTGATCAGCTTTACTTGGATCGGCTCAATGGACAAAAAACTGGATCGTGACAATCCTGTTTTGAGTTCCAAGTTTTACACATGCACAAACTCCTTTGCATTTTTTACACTTGATATGTGATCTGTGTGTTTCCAAGCCTAACTTTTCTGTGTGGTAAATAATATGAGCTTGTTTGGAATCGATGCATGTTTGGTACAAAAAATACTGAAATACAGAGTGAGTGATCACGTCATCCGGTGTTATGTGTTTTGCAGCACACTCCGGGCCAGTGAGAGGTGTTGCTGTAGATGCACTCAACGAGCTCACGGTCAGCGCTGGAGCTGACCGACTGCTGAAGATCTGGAAGTTTAAATCCAAAGATCTTTTACACACAGACAGCCTTCCGGCATCTCCAGCTTCCATGTTCTTGCACAGAGATAGGTCAGTCTTGAAAATTGTTAGAGTAAAATCAGTTTGAGATATTCAAAATTATTGGGATCACATTTACCCCTATTATGATGGTCAATGTGAACGTTACTTAAAGGTGCTGGCCTGTGTCTGTATTATTATTTTTTTTTTTGTACTGCAGTGCTGGCACACAATTGGCTGATTTAGATATTTGAATGACTGTATAGGTTTTCCTAATAAAATGCTTGCTGAGTGTCGTTAGAGGTGTAAATAAGTGACTAAGGGTGTGTATTTTACAAAGGGAGGCATGTCGGCATATTATTTCAAGGGAGTAGCTTCTGAATATTCCAATACACTATATAGCTTCGTCCACATTTGGGCTGAAATACTGCCATATATACAGAATTCCTCTGCACATGAATTTCTGCACATTTATTCTCTCAAACACTAGTAATGGATTGACTAGGAAGTGCGTATAATGCAAACTCTCTTTTTAAATGTAACGCAACTGTAATGGGGAAAATGTGTGCTTACTGCTCCATAGTGGAATGCTGGCCATTGCTCTGGATGACTTCACCATTAGTATCTTGGACATGGAAACCAAGAGGATTGTGCGACGTTTCTGTGGCCAGCGGGGACAGGTTAACGATATGGTAAGCATCAGGTCCTCACAGTGCTGAATTCATAAGGATCAGTGTTTCAGACACTTAGAACTTAGCATTGTCTCATGTACTACAGCTCCTGGTGTATGTCTTTAACACTTTAATACCAGGACCATAGACCTCTGTTCTTAATAAAAAATATTGTCATCTTTTTACATGTACTTTTACTGACAATTAGAAGAGATTATCAGTGTTTGTGAGTCTTATCCACTACAACTTACATAAGTACCTCTTCACTGTTCACTCAGGAAATATCCCTAGCTAGTGTAGCTAAATACACTAGAGTCAAAGTTGGATGCTGCCAGATACAAAAGTCAGTATGGATACCTAGATACAAAAGATGGATGATGCTTAACAGCTGGATTCATATGCTGCACTGTACTGTGTTTGAGTGTGAAAGGAATCAAAGTAAGACATTTGAGTGCAAGTCATGTCAAGCCTATTATTATTGCAGAGTTGGTGTTAAACTTCAGTTAGTTTTTAAAGATCTCAAGCAACTCCGCTGTATGAAAACCCAGGGAAAGTGTGTTCCACTACCTCAGTGCCAGGGCATAACAGTCTAGATGTTTGTCCTACGTCTTGAAGAGGAGTTGTATGACTGAATTTAGAAGGTTGAAACGTTAGTGTGAAGTCTGAGTGTTGTTACTTGTGCTTTGATGTGTAAGGAACAGAAATTACCGTATGCAGTGTTTTATTTTCTTCGTTACACGTTAGTCAGCTTTTATTGTTTCTATGGTTAATCAGATATGTAATGAGCTCTGAAGCGACTGAAGTGATAAGAAATCTGAATTCTTTTGTGAATGTGGGCACATTGTTTGCTCAGAAACTATCCCTTAACAAAAGAAACGCCCACACACATAGCTCAAATTTAAATATGCTGAATATTGCATATAATATACTGAATTATTTCAAACCATTTATCTCAGCAATAACAGTTGTAAGATCCCATTACGACAGACGAAGATAATCAATCATACAGTGAAAAATAACAGGAAGCTCTCATTTTAGAGAAAGTAGTTCTCTGAGATCTTCTGAGCTAGTTTGAAGAACCACCAGGTTTCTCCTGGATGCCTCCAGCCAGCGTGAGGATTTGTTCACCTGATTTACATTTATTAAGCACTGATTCACCAAACCTGGTGTTGGATGATAAATAATAATGGACTCCCATGATAAGAGCTTTGGACATGTTTTAATTAACACAGTGATGTAAAACCACTACTCTTTGTATTTGTTCCGATATAAGAAACACTCACTGTCCAGATGATAAGGAGCTTTTCAGTTCTAGTTTTTACAGGCGTCATAAAACTTTGCATGGTAATATCAGTAATATGGACATGCAGATTTTTAAGAAAGGATATTAAAATCTCTGACTGTATCTCCTAAGTGACTTTTTAAATGTTCTTTGTTATTTTGTGCAGACCTTCAGCCCTGATGGACGGTGGTTAATAGTAGCCTCCATGGACTGCACTATCAGAACATGGGACCTTCCCTCTGGCAGGTAACGGCTTAATGGACGCTTTCATTTGCTTTGGTCACTTCCTTGGAGCTCGGAGATGATGTGTCGCATTCTATTAGGTGACCTTATGACTGCTCACTAGAACCACACTCCTCCAGCCTCTGAAAGAGGGGAAGACCATTCTTTCTTTGGACTTTGTTTCGCTTTCTAAATTATTTACTCTGCCAGATTTTCTGCGATGACCTTTTGTCGAGTCATCCTAGTGTGCTTTTGACAAAAAACAACCAATGAAACTCTTTCAAGAGATAAAGCTTATCTTGGGACACCTTAAAGTTTATCTTTTTGTGTATGGAGTGTTCTATGGCTATTAAATCCCCTTGTGGTAAGCAGGTTTTCCTCCCTCTCTCTCTCTCCCTCTCTCTCTCTCACACACTCACACTCAATCTCTCTCGTTCTTTCTCTTGCTTTCTCTCTCTTACACTCTTGTTCTAACTCTCGCTCTCTGTCTCGCCTGCACAGTTTGGTCGACTGTTTCCTGGTAGACTCCGCAGCTGTCAGCGTCAGTTTCTCTCCTACGGGGAACTTCCTTGCCTCCTCCCATATTGACTGTCTGGGTATTTACTTATGGTAAGAGATCTTAGTACTTTTCCACCTCTTCTTTAGTCCTTGTATGACAGCTTGTGAATGGAAGGAAAGGTCATTGATGGTGTCTAATTTGTTAGTTTCACACACTTATGAATGTCAGGGGAAAAGTTTCTGGTGACTTCAAAAAGCGTTGGTGTAGCACAGTGAGCAACAACCCCCCCCCAATTCCAGGTTTGGGTACTGATTCCGGTCTACAGTACAATTCCCCGGCCAGGCAAGCACACCATGCTATAGTTCCAGGGCAAGACTCCAAACTCGCAGTCACCTACCTGAGTAACATAATTCAAATGTAAGTCACTCTGCATATGCTGTAAATATAAATATCCATTTTCCCAAATGTATCTGCCTTCATTTATATAGTCATAAAAAAAATAAAAATCTTTACCTGGACATTAGATCTTCACTTGGAGGTAATATAGCTAAACATACCATATAAGAATCTTTACACATCATATGTAAAATGTAATTAATAAAAACACTATTTTCTCAGGGAGGGAAAGGATAGGACACCCCCCACATTTATTACCACTTTAAATGTCTAAAATTAGAATCAGGAATCAGGCCGAATCAGCTGGAGATAATTAACACATCATTAGAGAGGATTCTGGAGGAGCCTGTCTTATTTAAACCTCCAACATTTAGTTTGGTTTGATCTTGATTATTCAAGTAAGGGGTATCACCATGACCCAAAGTGCATTCTGAGGCTTTCCTAAAGAAGGTTGTAGATGTGTATGAGTCTGGGAAGGGGTTTAAAAAGATCCAGAAAGATAAGAAAAGATAAGTAAAGACATCTCCAACAATCCAAAAATGTCGTCATGGGACCTACAGGTAGCTCTTGCCATAGTTGATGTAAAATAACAAAGGGAATTCCATAACAGTATCTATATGCTGTATTTCTTATAAAAAAAGCTTTCACATGACGGAATACCAAGGCACAACTAAGAATTACATATACTGGAATATTCATACAAAAAATCTATGTAACCTCAGTATGGCAAACAATAGTGAAGAATGGAAATAGTAACTTAAAATAACAGGATTTTTTTTCTTACACTAGTTTGAAAATATGCAGTAAATTTGATTTTTGACATTTTTTGTTTTTTATTGTTGATTCCATTTCATTTCTGAAATTGAGGCCAAAAATAACAAACTTGGGAATGTCTCAGGCAAACAATCTTTGGTTCTAATAAAGAACCATTTCTGTAAAAAGAGATATACACTACAGGGACGAAAGTATTGAGATGCCTGCTCATTCTTTTGTTGAAGTAACTGTCTCTACTGTGCAGGCTTTCTTTCAGATTTTGGATATGATTGTATTCAGCAATAAGAGCATTAGTGAAGTCAGGATATTGGGCAGTCACCACCCTACCTTATCCCCAACTCCCCAGCTCATCCCAAAAGTACTAAATGGCGCATCATTGTTCCAGAGAACAATTGGCAGTACTTTACTTCAAGGAGGAAACACGCTGTGCATTTGCACATCTGTGTCAGCAATGGGTGAAGTTAAAGTAGCTGAATGAGGTGTCCACAAACATCTGGACATATAGTGTATGTGTGAAGCAGCTTTAAGATTTAAAGGAGTCAATGTAAAGGTACTTTACCAAAATGAAGGTTCTTCATACCCACAGCCCTTCTTCAAACATAGTTCTATATGAAACAAGGTGTGTTTGTGTGTGTTTGTGTGTGTATAAGAGTTTAATAATTGTTCTGGGCTTCATGTTACAGGTCCAACAACACACTGTGTAGTTTGGTGTCTTTGCGCCCTCTACCTGCAGACTATGAACCTTCAGTGGTGATGCTGCCTGGCACCTGCCCAAGCAAAGGCAAGTGTATTTTGTACTTGTATACACACATACACCCCACAGTCATTATTGCTGTTGGCTTTTTGCTGTTTTCACTATCAAAAGCAGCGCTGCAATCATCAAACATGCTGAGATCTGTGTTGGTGGTGTGTTTGAGCAGATGATGAAGAGGTGGATACAGATGCTGAAAGCTTTGAGATGGCAGAGTATGTGTCTCCTGCACAGCTAGACGAACAGCTGATCACTCTGTCTTTGCTACCCGAGTCACGCTGGAAAAACCTCCTAAACCTAGACATTATTAAGGTTTGTGTGCTTAAATGATAGGTTCCTGAATGGACTGCAACATTGCCTTCATCACTTACAAATGCAGAACTTTCTTCAAACAGAAAAGGAACAAGCCAAAGGAACCGCCTAAAGTGCCTAAGGCAGCCCCCTTCTTCATCCCCACCATTCCAGGGCTTGTACCTCAGTTCGCCCACATTGAAACACCTTCAGAAGAACAGGTGAGTAAACTTCTATTAGTCTGTTTTTGGAATTAGGGGGAGGGGTTTTGGAGATGTTGGTCATCACTTCCCTTCCTCCCTCCCATTAACTTAACGTAACTTTCCTTTTTCACAGTCCAAAGTGGTCAACCTGGGAGCACTGGCGCAGAAGTCAAGTTTCTACCTCCAGCTTGAAGCAGCGCTAGAGTCTAATCTCTGTAAGTCTCAAGAATTCCATGATGAATCTGCTGCAGTGTTGCATGCAGGCCTTCGAGTTGTCATTGCTAAACATGTAATGGCATAAACAAATGATTATTATTATTACTGTGTTCTAGACGAAGGTGCGGTGCAGTTCCTGAAGGAATTAGGCCCGTCTGCTATAGACACAGAGCTGCGAGGCCTGGCACCGGATATGGGTGGAGAGATTCAGGTCATGCAGAGTTTCCTCAAGATGATTGGCACCATGCTGCATTTGAAGAAAGATTTTGACCTGGCTCAGGCCTACCTAGCACTCTTCCTGAAGGTCAGCCCCACTTCTCTCTGTCTAGTGCTCTGGATTACTGGGTGTACAGTTGGGATGCACTTTGATATTGGAATATGTGTATCAAATATTTAGATTTGATTTAATAAATGTTTATGCATCTGTGTCAAGATGGCATTTGTGCAGGGCTTTCATATAGATGCATCCCTACCGTTTAATGGTATAGTTTTATTTTAAACCAGTGGCAGCTTGCCAAGCCCGGGAAATAAACCCACAACCCTGTTATTGATAGCCCAGCGCTCTAACCGCTGAGCCACCACTGCCCCATAAAAATAGGGGCAGTGGTGGCTCAGCGGTTACAACTGGTTGTGGGTTTAATTCCCGGGCTTGGCAAGCTGCCACTGTTGGGCCCTTGAGCAAGGCCCTTTACCCTCTCTGCTCCCCGGGTGCTGGAGTTGGCTGCCCACAGCTCTGGGTGTGTGTGTACTCACTGCCCCTAGTGTGTGTGTGTGTGTGTGTGTGTGTGTGTGTGTGTGTGTGTGTGTGTGTGTGTGTGTGTGTGTGTGTGTGTGTGTGTGTGTGTGTGTGTGTGTGTACTACCACAGATGGGTTAAATGCGGAGGACACAGTTCGCTGTACAGTGCACACTGTACAGTAACAAATACGTGCACCTTTACTTTGCTCTAAGTGTTCAAGTCTACTGGCCCTATAATGAGCCAGTTTGTGATTATGTGGCAGCAGGAGATCCTTTCACAACTTATTTCTTGGTGCCAGATACCATGCCTTGAATAGTCATATCTGTTGTGGCAGCACAAAGGGTCCTACTCCGTAGGTGGTGCTGATGTTATGGCTGGCTGGTGTAGATATGAGCTGACACCTTGATTACATTTGGCATGTTTTAAATTTGCCCAAATTGTTCATATTTTTGAAAGCTACTTTGAAACAACCTTTTTCCCCTGCAGGGTTAAGTTAGATAAACAGGTATATAGAAATCTCTTTGCTATCATACAAAAACCTTGTATCTTCAAATTATAAACTTTAAAAACAAAGTTTTGTAGCCTTTCTTTTGGTCCATTCATCATAAATGTTTGGCACAATATAAAGACCAAGTTCCAGATTCACATTGTCAGAAAGTAAAAAAAATGGAAAAAATAAGGACGCAAAGGTTTTACGTGTCTGCAATGATATGTACGATGAATGCATTAATAGCTTGTGGGTTTTGACTCCAGTCTTTTTGTTTTATTGTAGCTGCACCTGCAATTAATAGCGGAGCAACCTGTTCTCATGGAGGAGACAGAGAAAGTTTTGGAGCTGTTGGAGGAGACCTGGATCTCCATGCAGAGCCTCCTCAATCAGAGCATGTGTCTCCTCTCATACATCAAGAGTGCTCTGCTGTAGAGAGCTGTTCTTTGTCTGTGTTTAATTTTTTTTATATGTGTAAAGGAATTGATTAAATATACATAATACAATGAAAGGTTTCTTTTTATATATATATATATGTATATATAATTTTGTTCTATTAAGGTGGTTTATATTTTCCTATTCATTTATTTAAGGAACTGCTTTAGGGGAAGGAGGCATAACCTACATTTTTCTATTTTCTTTTTCCTTTTTTTCTTTTTACTAGATTTGCTACAACTTTGCTCTACCGCCTACCTGTTTTAAACAATTCAGCTAAAATTGGCCCAGGCATTACAACTTATCCCATAGGGGGGTGAATTGACGGTGCTAATTGTTGCTAACAGTTGCTATGAAGTCTGGTAAACAGATACAAAACACAATACACAGTCAAACACAGTTTCATAGTAATTCTTTGTAGTTTAAAATAGATCAGATTTCTAACTTAAGCAAATCAAAATAAACTTGAAGAAGACATGTTAAATGTGGTAAATGTATTTTTGACCACAAAGTACAAGACATATTACCTTGCAAGATTTGAAATATATTGGCCCCCATATATATATATATATATATATATATATATATATATATATATATGGAAAAGAGGAAAAGGAACAGGGAGAGAGATGGGGCAAAAAAATACATTCCTACATGTACTGCATGACAGGTTCACATAATTGAGATATTTCGCTGTTACAGCTGATAATCAGATCAGTGCTAGGTGTCCCAGGTTGTCATGGTAATGAGCCTAGATGTCATACCACTGGTAGATTTCCCTTTAGCCCAGTATGTTAGATATTCTATAGGAAGGAAATTGAATCTCACCTTATGCCATGTGTACAACAGACATGTGTCATTGAAAAAAAATACAAAATTAACTATTAAAATAATTACCTATTTAAAAATAATAATTATTATTAATAATAACTATTTAAAAACCAATAATAATAAATAGAATTAGAATTTCTATTGAGCAAGTTGTATCTTGACTAAATGCTTTGGTAGCATCCCAGTTACAATCCTCTCAGTGGTAGTATAAGTTTATGCTAAAGAATTCAGAACTAGTCTTCCTTCATTGTTCCATCCACAGCAAAACAGCCCCAGGGCATGATGCTGCCACCAAAATTCTTAATAGTTGATAGCATGTTCTGGGGTTGAATGCCTCATGACCAAATAACTCTTAGCTCCTGTTGTTCTTATTCTCATTTGAACATAAAACTTTCAGCTGCAAACTTCAGTCGAGCTCAAAGATGTTGATTTTGGAGCAGGGCCCTCCTTGTCAGCCTCTCAGTCCATGGTTCTGTACAACTTACTTTACCAAAGACAGTGACACTGTTGTGGACATTTTTGACTTAAATCTATGATCATCCCTCTCAGATCTGCCCTGAGCACCTTGGACTTTCCCACTGTACTGTACGTTATCCTGAGTGTTGGTGAATCCAATGAGTGCTGTCAAACAAACCCCTTTATATGTGAGCACAGAGAAACAACCAGCTGCAGTTAATCATGATCAAGACAGGAAGTTGAGTCCTTGGCAAGTTGAAACTTTCAGCATCACTAAATTGCTAATTCTAAATGCATGTATGTAGAATAGTATGTACTCTATATGGACAAAAGTACTGGGACACTTGCACATTCATAGTTTCTTCTGAAAGCTATAGTTGAAATAGGTTCATTTTGTTTCTGTTGGAGTAATTGTCTCTAGTGTTTAGGGAAGACTTTCTGTTAGATTTTGGAGGAGGACTGCTGTGAAGATTTGTTTGCATTTAGCTACAAGAGCAGTAGTAAGGTTGGATAGCTGGGTGATCGGCTCCCCAACTGCTCCCAAAACAGTTCCACTGCTCCGCACCTTAATGCTGGGGTCTTTATACCTGTCTAGTCCATGCCTGGCATTAGGCATGGTGTCAATATGTTCTTGTTTATTTGCTCCACAGAAACCTAATCTATTGACAGTTTTTCTCTGAATTCTGAAGATTCTGCAAGCTGTGTGTGTGTGCATTCTAACATCTGTGTCAGCAATGGGTGTAACTTAGTGTCTTAATGCATTCCACCAAGATTTGGACACATATTTGGTTATTGAATATTTTGGACCCTGTATGTATTGTTTTTTCCTATTTATTACCTAGGGATGCTGTTCTCTTACATTACTCTAGATAAAGAACCGCTCAAAGCCACCACTGAAAGATAAATATTGCCATGACATTCATGAGTGAACTACAGATGTTCCTTATGTTGTGCCACCCTGTTCCTCCTCACCTATGATAATTAAAGGACAATACTATAAATGGTTTCACCTCAAGCAGCTAACAAGCCTAAGTAACATAGAATGAGCAGGTTCTGCATTGTCGATTCCTCCGACATCTGTTCTGCACCAGAGAAAGAGTTAGAAGGGAATACTAAATCACGTTATCTAGGAAACCCGTCCATATGCATGTTCCATACAGCAGCTGCATGTCCCATTCCACCACTCGCTATTAATCAAACTCTACTGTCAGCTTAGAAAAATACTTTATTATTATTTTAAGATCTGTCACGATGAGTGACTCAGATAAGAGAAAGGAATGGTTAAGCTCTGTATTGACTGTATGTGTGTGTGTTTGTGTGAGGAGGAAACATGAAGGTTGTATTTGGTGAGCAGGTTTGGAACAGATGGGCCTCCCTGTGTGGGAGAACTCCAGAGCACTCATGCTCAGCTTGAGCCTTAAAGAATGACCAGTCATGCAGGCCAGAATGGATTAGGACTCCAAATGGGGGATTGCTCTTCAAACCTGCTTTTAGTGATGTTTACTCAAGCTGCTATGGAAAGTGGGAGTGCGTACGTTTTTATTCCTATTTAAATCAAAAGCAAGAGATGACCCTTACATCCAAAGTCCTAGGCATGTTCTTTGTATGAAGGTTTGTAGATCATACATTACTGTCCAACTCATGCAAAAAGGGTATTTTATTGTGATCCGTAAGTTGGGGAAAATGCAGTTCCACTGCTCCACGGCCCATTGAGCCCATCTTTTGAGGGCCAGCTACAAATTTTTAATTATGTTTACCTGGGGGTCCAGTGAGGGCCAGCTTGTGCCTCTTGAGGTAGTCCAACACATTCCTCACATTCTTGTAAATATGTTTACTTTAAATATACTTATAGAACTAAAAAGTATTAGAAATGGACAGGGTTGAAAGCTCAGGTCTGCTCAGGTACTATGGATGTGTTTTGGCAAGAACCTAACAATACAATAAAAAAGTATCACAATGGTTATAATTGAATATTTATATAGAATAATTTCTATATATTGCGTTACTGTAAGCAAGTCAATATATTGCAATTTCTCAAAGCATATAAAAAAATCACCATGTCCATAAAATCCAAATAAAAGAATAATTTATTTATTTTTTTATTTATGTAATCAGAACAGCAGGATCTGAAGACTGAGTACAACACTGCCACCTAGTGGTCAGGGTTTAAACAACACAAAATGAACCACTGTCTTCCACCAATCTTTACATATAGACTATTAATAAAAATCAGTTCTGTATTTTTGATCATTAATACAGTATTACAAAACTTATATTGCGATACTTTGATATATTGATGTTTTCTTACACCCCTATCAGATACCAGCCTATATTCTGTGCAGAGAGCATTATTTGACTTCAGTGACCTTTGGTTGTTCTGTGGAATCTGTTGGCAACCGACATCAATTTCAGGCCAGAAGAACAGAGGCTGAATTTTAGTTGAAAATGAAATTCGGGGTGACCTCAAAACCCAAACATTGGACAGACGTTAAATTTTAAGTTACATAGCTGCCTGTCAACATACAGTTTACAGACAGTCTTGATATTTGACAGATGACGAATTTTGGTTATTTAACACTACGACTAAAAGCCAACAGCGTAAGAATACGACACATTGTGTGGACGTTAACATTAGAAAGTTTAGCAGACGTTGGAATTTGGTCACCATACCTGACAACTAAGCATTGGTAGTTTACAGTAATGTGACGTTGGCATGTGATGTTCGGAAGACGTTGGACTTTGGTTACTTATCATCACTACACTGAATTTTGGACACCTGACATCACAGCCTACATTCAACCAGATAGTCAACGTTGGTCTACTACACATCTACTGTGTGCCAACTCCTCCATATCCCAATCTAAACCATCAAGGCGAACAGACATGGGGGGGTTTCTGTGTGTCCTGAGGAAGCCTGCCACAGTGCCCCCCAAGGTTTACCCCTTGTATCCCCAAATCTCTAGTGACACCCTTGGTGAGAAAGACTGGACATCATGAACTTCGTGCACACTGTTCGTCACAATGTGCTATTCTGATTGTGACGTTATGAGCGTTCTGGAATACTGGCGATGTCATAATGGAGAAGGGGGGCGGGGGACGGGGGGGGGGGGGGTTATGTAATTGTGACAGCCCCTGAATTCGCCTTACATTGGCGACAGTAAGACCCAGTGGAAAGCAAGTCTAGCAGCACGGCCGAGCTGATCTGGTCTGTGAGAGCGACGGCAACGGTGATGCAGCTGCCTCCTCACACAAACGTCCACTCAAGAGGTGTGTAGCCGCTCAGCTCACCTCAGGGGCTGGAATTTGCAGGTAACGTGGTAACGCTGTTACCCAGATCCCACCCTTCTCGCTGATCGCCGAGGGTTGTTTTAGAGCTAGTGTTTTTTCTTCTGTACCCCACCTCTATTTGGGCAACTCGCTGCTCCACATCTCAATCCTCTATAGCTAGCCCTGTGTAGGAGACCCCCGGATTCAGCCGAGGAGCTGGACATGCTTAAAGTCACTATGATCACATCCAGACCAGGAGCAGCTCCAGAATACTGGATCGACGGCTCGAAGAAGGAGACGCTGGCGGACTTCTACGAGCTCGAGTGCGAATTGGGACGGTGAGTGCTGCTCATGAAAGCAGCTTTCGTGCTCCAGATCATGTGTGTGTGTGTGTGTGTGTGTGTGTGGAGGGAGCTTGATGGTTTACTACTGATGCTTCTATGTAGTACAACATTAATAATAATCAATTTTCCATTCATTCATCTTCAGAAAGTCTGGTGACTTCAGATGTCCCTAATAAAATGCTCTGATCAATGATTTTTGTTTATGTTTTATTTTATATGTAAATGTACATTCATTTGTACCTCGAATTAGAAGGCAAAGTCATTCTGTCATGTTTTGCTTGCTATTTGTTGTGCAGCTCTAGGTTCTCTATCTCTTTTCTCTCTAACCCCCCCCCCCCCCCCCCCCCCCCCCATCTCTCACAGATGATTTCTGGCAGGGAGAATTGAGAAAGCTGAGATTTCTGACAGGGACTCCCAGACAGCAGTGAATCAGTGTGATAAATAGAGACGCTGTTTATGTTGACACCTATCAATCTGTCACCAGGGCAGAAACTCTGTAACTTGAGCAGACACCACCAAAACAGAAGCTTCTATGGATGCCCAAATAAACCCTATAGTCAAACTGTACGTGAACATCTCCGTCTGGCAGGTTCTGCAAATTAGCACTAGTGTAGAACATGTGATGGATTTGTCTTGCTATCAGATGAAAGTAGATTTTGAGACTGACTGGTCTGAGCACTGCCAAGAGCGTGTTTAGGGATAACGGTTATTAATCCTGAACTGACAGGGGAATTTGTGTCTGGGAGACTCAAAATTGTTACTCTCCTCTCCAAAAACGCAGTATCTCACTTATAAGCTTTATTCCTACAGACAAGGCCATGTCATGCCATGCCAGGAGTCTGCAGTCTGTACCTTCTCAACATGTTCTGAGTGTTGGTGCCATGGCCAGAGGCACAGTAAGCTCACTTGTATTTGTATTAAGACAGAAAGGTTATGGCCCTTTTGAAAGCCAGTCAAAATACTGGTCAAGACCAGATTTTGCTGGTGGCTAGTTTCAGGTGGTCTAATCTGGTATTTGATGGTCAGGATGGTTGAAAAGGATGATTGTGTCATCCAGATAATAAAAAAAAACACACCATATGAGCAGCTTAGCTCTTGACCAGCATAGGGTATGTTTCATTTCTGTTTGGTGGACTAGCTGATCTGTCAGCCTGACCAACCTGGTGAAGCTAATCAACCAGTATGACCAAGCATATAGTCCTGCACTACCACCATTCTGGAAACTAACAGGAAAGTGTAGTCCAGTGCTCTAATCCCTCTCCTGGAAACCAATGCTATGTGTTCTAAGCAACAAAACACTGGACGGACCTCACAGGTCTAAATAGAATTCGTTTCTTTGTCTTCATGGAAAGGCTTTCACGTGTGCTTTGATGCATTGATGCCGTTTTGAGCTTTGTAGTGAACTGAAAAGGTTTTGGGAGGTCTAGGATTCTAATTACCACCAGTGCTGTTTCATTTGAGAGAGGAACCTCAGTGCATAGAACTGTCAGGAATCGCTACAAAACTCTCCCACATGGAACCAGCACTGGCTGCAGATCTGGAGCTTGCTATCGGTACACCTGAATGCCTTTTATACTTTGTGGAACTTCAATTCATTTGGAGCTTGAGTTAATCCATGATATTTATCTTGGTGAAAAAGTGGAGTACACAAGCTCCTGACCTGACAGACCACAGCTGTTACTGGCCCCACTGCAAACAACACGCTGTTCTGCCCTATTTTTCAGATTTGGATGGAAAAATGGCAGCATTTCATATATCTTAAACATGGGGCAGTAGCTGGTGAATCACTGTGCCTTCTCCAGTGGTGCCAAAATGTAAAGCACTCTGTTCCTGGGGAAGGAAAAGCAAGCTGAATCTATAATGAAACTTCTTTCACTCCACAGAGAGCTGCCCTATCTCTCTCTCCCTTTCTCTCTCTCTCTCTCTCTCTCTCTCTCTCTCTCTCTCTCTCTCTCTCTCTCACACACACACACACACACACACTCTCTCACTCTTATATAATGCTAGGCAAGTAGAAAACAGAAACAGGAGCAGCTTGTGTAACATACACTTCTGCACTCCCCCCTATCAGCTGTGCATTAAGTGCACAGAAACGCTGAAGCTGGGGAATCCATTATCACTAACCATCAGTGGCTACAGTCGGTTAGTTACTGGCCTAAGCTAATAATGCAGTACAATGACCAGGAGTACTTTTAAACAGCCGAGAGATGAACTGTTATGTTCATGAGTTTGCATAAAACATCATATAATGAGGTCATCAGATATACAAATAAGAAAATGCCTCATTTGGCTTTAAAATATACAGACAGAGCCAAAAATTAGGTCACCAAGTGTGAATGTGGTGACGCAAATTAATGGGTTTCACTTCAGGGATGTAAGGAAATAGCGATATATTGTGATATTATGTTTTGCAATACTGTATTGATTCTCAGAAACACAGGATTGATATTAATTTAACAGTGCAGATGTTGGTGACAGACAGTGGTTCATTTTGTGTTGTTTAAGCCCTGAACACTAGATCTCCATCTTCAGATCTCACTGTTCTGATTATGGTGTGTTTTTATGACAGTTTTCATATAAAATTGACTAAAAAAGAATCACAATCTATTGTCTTGCTTACAGTATTGCAATATATTGCAGTATATTGAATCATAACCTCTGTAACATGATACGTATTGTATGCCAGGTTTTGCAATACACAGCCCTATTTCACAGACACTATATATCATCATAAAAACATCAGGGCAAATTAGACATTAGGCATTATATATCCACACAGTACGAGTCAGGCCCTATCCACTCAAATCTGGATATTTTAAAATCTCTGTGATGTTTTAGGCTGGGTTTTGGCCTTCTGTCCACACGACAATGCAGTTTTTGGACACTGAAAATAATCTTCAAGCTGGAGGTTTATTGAAATCTCTGTTTTCAGGGAAAACGCATTCATGTTTCTGGCAGAATCTCAAATACCTCCTTACTTCCTATTCACTGAACTACATAAGTCAAAAAACTTACAGCGTCTACACACACAGAGCTAGATTTCAGATTTCGACATATGAATGAATGTAAATATGGTTCTATAACAAATATATAATGCTCTGATTAGATTTAAAATCCAGAATTTCATCACTTGCATAGTGAACTACATAGGGAGTCATTTGGATTAACCTCTGTGTGTACTCCCTTTTTCCTGGTGATTTGATGTCTCTCTTAAAGAACTACTGTCACCCCATACAGGGCTAGCATGCTCATTCAAATATTTTCAAATACAGAGGGAGTGGAAATCTCTCTCTCTTTTTTAAAAAATATTCGGCTACATGTGGTCGGGGCCTTAGGCTTTTCTTTGAGATCATTTCATCTGATTATGTCCCAGTCATTCATTCACGCTGTTGATCAAATATACTTGAATCGTACTCAAATCCACAGATTTAGCATTTGCTGCTGGGATTCTCCATCTCCATCTTGAGAGAGTAGAGCTCAGAACCATTAGCAGCTACATAGCATCTTTATCAAGACATTGCCTCATATATAATCACATTTCGGAGTTTATGCTGTTTCCCCGATTATGTCTGGCTATTTGATTACTTCCACAAATCACAGTTCATTTCCATGAACTACAAATCACACTCCCCACTGTCAAGCTTTGCTATTGTAAATCTTCATGCAAATGCACTCTAAAAATGATATTTGCCTTTTTGTTGTGCACTATTATAATTTTTTTTTTTTAATTGTTGCTAAACTTTTATCTTTGCAGCTCATTTAGCTCATATTTATGCCAGTCATTTCTGTGGTCAGACCAAAAAACAGGACATTGTCAAAATTCACTAATGGAAGCCTCTTAAGTGCCATTAGAGAACATTATTGTCTCATTTTATGTGTTTCTGTTGCGTATTTGCCTTTCTGGTAGGTTTAGCCATTTGAGATATGTGTGTGTCTGTGACTCCCACTCTGAAATGTAATGTTATTAGGGTGATGAATATTGATTGGATTTGGGTCATTAGTGGTGATGAGGGCTATGAGGAGTAGAGCCATGTGGTCTGGCTTTGATGATGGACCCATCTGTCTCCATCTCCTCCATTTAATATCACTGTGGAATATATATATATATATATATATATGTTGTGTGTATGTGTGAGTGTGTGTGTGGCAATCTTCTTGAGCAGCAATAACTTCAACCAAACGTTTATGGTAAATGGTGATTAATCCCAGACTCCTGGAGGAATTTAGACCCATTGCTGGTTCAGCTCAGTGATGTTGGTGGGTTTCCTTGCATGAACTGCTCTTTTTAGACTTACTGACATTCTTCTGTAAAATTTACTGATGCAATCCAGAATTCATAAGCTCATCAATAATGGCAAGTCATCCTGGAGGTGAGGCAGCAAACACCCCGAAACCATGAGACTGCCACCCACCACGTACCACCCCACAGTTGGGATGAGGGTAAAAAAGCTTTATTTGAGATTCCATAGAATATTCTTACAGTTGTCTTTGGGCTTGTCAATATGGTCTTGAGCAAGAGTCATACCAAAAAAAATACACATCACTATTGTTCAATATTTGCCTGATGTTGAACTCATGAACATTAACATTACTTAGTACAAGAGAGGCTTAGATGTTGCCACAGGGTTCTTTGTGATATTCTGTGATATATCTGTAATATTATTCGACCACACCCTTAAAGCGACTCCATGAAAGACTAACAGTGGAACTGAATTTCCTCTGTTTGTATATCACCTGCCCCACAGTGGATTGGTAAGACCAAAATAGTTTCTTAACTGGTGAGCTTCCATAACTCATTTTTTCTGGGGTCCTCAGGAATCTTCATTAATGAAGGTATGGCACACTTCCATAAACCTGTGTGGTGAAGGCCGGACTTGAATAGTAAAGGCCCAAGTTTATGTTCTTTCATTGGCAGGACCTGCAACATTAGTACCTGATTTCTATCCTCTTGACTGAAACACCTGAATTTAGTTACCTCTTCAAAAGATTAATTCTTCTTTACATTACTTAAAAATATGTATATATTTGAGGTAATACTGGTTTAATAACTGGCTCAATAAATTTATGTGAATTTGTTCATTTTTGGACTTTTTTTAGATTAAGGCCTGATTATGACAAGTCAAATTTATATAGAAATATAGAAGGTGTAAAGGGTTCACAAACATTCTTGGCACTGTATAAAGTTTTGAGATCCATATCCATCCAAGCCATAGCCCTAACAAGCTATTAAGGTCTGAGACCTTGGTATAAGTTATTTGAGCTTAAATCTACCTATATTTAATGGGGTGGAACTCAGGACTTTGGGAAGACCAGGAAGGGCCACCTTTGATGTGCATTTGGGGTCATAGTCCTGTTGGAAGACCCAGTTGTCTAGCTGATGGTGGCACTGGTGTTCCAGCAGCTTACAGTTCGCGGCAGGCCCGTACCTGTGCCCGTACATGAGCCAATTTCCTCTCAGCTGAGGGTGGCAGTTTGGGTCTTCTTCCAGAAGAACTTATGTTAACGAATGTGTAGCAGAACTGATGATCCTGGAATCTGCAGTTGTTTAGAAGAAGCATTTCTGTTTTGTATATGATCATCCTTCTCATATCTGCCCTGAGCTCTTCAGGCATTCCCATTGTACTGTGTTTTGGTCAATCCAGTGAGTTCTGTCAAATAAACCCTTTTTATGTGGGCACAGGAAAGCTAGCAGCTGTAGTTAATCACAATAATTCTGAGGAAAAGAAAAAAATAAGTTCAACATCATTGTTTAGGCATTTATGCATGTGGTCAAGCTCTAATAGCCCTCTGTCCTATCAGATTTCTTTAAGGTTTCTTTAGGTTTTCTGTTCCATAGCCCTCTTTGGCCTGTTTAGAATGGTTTGACTGATTGAGTTCTTGTGGGGGACTGAAGTTTTGTTTAAGGTGGGAAAATAGAGGCCGGAAGGCTGGCAGCCATTGTCGAAATCTTTTTAAGGATATACACATTGTTCTAAGAAAACATTATGTAAGAGAAGAATAAGAAAAGAGCATAAAAGCATAAAAGAGCATAAAGGCACCATGAATTGAAACTATTCATATTGGATATGCTGACATAAGCTCACAGGACATAAATATGTCCCCTTTATAACAGTGGCAATCCTGTCAGGTGTGCACATAGAACCCCATTAATAAAAGTAAGTTGTGGCCACTACTTAGTAAGATGTGAAAACAAAGTAATTAATCATGACCATGGCTTAGTAAGGTGAATGTTCTCCTTTTCTCCTGTCTTACTAAGTTATGGTCATGACTTAATTATCTCATGCTCACACCTTACTTACCAAGTCATGACCATGGCTTGATTATCTCGTTTCCACACTTTACAAGTCATGGCCACAACTGAATGATCTTGTTCCCATGCTTTACTTAATCATGCTCACGACTTAATGATCTTGTTCTCATTGTCATGACTTAATTATCTCGTTCCCACGCCTTACTAAGTCATGGTCAAGTCTTAATTGAAAATAAAACTTTGATTAAAAATAAAAGAAAAATGAGTGTTGTCATGTCATTCTTACTTAAATCAGGGTGCAAAATCACAGTGCGTATTGTGAAATTTGCGGATCACCACACTCCTACTGCGTATGTGTGATTTGATCCTTAGGGGATCGGAAAGGAAGGACGCTATCCTGCTTCCTCTCATACATCATTCTGCAAGTGGAGCCTTCTCATTAATACAGATCCTTCTGCCTGGCCATTGATTAACCTTTAATGTTCTAATGAAATGAAGCATTCTAGCAATTACAAAGCAAAGCTCAAGGCAGAGAAAAATGGTAGAAAAATTATTTAAACCAGTGGTCCTGGAGCAGAGCTTTCACTGCTCATACACGCTCATAGAAAAAACAAAAACAAGTGAATGGGTGGCCAAAAAAAAAAATTCTTTCCATGCATATTTCCAAGCATATTCTGCTTGTCCAGAGGGTCCTTCAAAGGTTTCAGGAGCAAAGCCTGAATCTGGCATCTCCCAATCTAACGTCTTTAAAATTCCACCTCTACCTTGTTCATGTGTTAATGACAACATTTTCCCCAACCTACCACGACCATATCTCTCCGTTCTACCTCCATTACAAAGCACAAGCCATCCGAACTCCAGCCCAAAGTTCTTCAAGTTCTTCCCCTTCTCTTGCAGTCTCCTCCCATATTATCGTGTACTGATGTTATGAATGCTATCCAGAATTGCAAATAGTTATTTAAAGAAGCATGCATGGGTAAGTTTAAGGAACCTAAAGTCCTACAAATGATTCTTTAACCCCTTAGATCATGTATCCCACATTTATTTGCTTTCATAACTACATTACTGTAGTTAATTAACACTCATAATGTCCTGAAATAGAACCCAGTGGGACTCCACAAGATATGCTAAATGAAACGGCTACAAAAAACTGTTTTAACTGTCATTATAATAGAATAATAAACCTAGGGTTCAAGGGATTAAGTGATGCCACAGAAGAACCATTATTTGTTCCATAAAGAACCATTTCTGTAGAAGAGATGTGTTTGAAGAATGTTTTTTAGAAATGAAGGTTCTTTACGCTCACATATAAAATGTAAAGAACATGGGGCATCCTGGACCAGGGTAGACAACCACTGATCTAAACAAAATCCCCTCAGCTGCTTTTTCTAGGAGATTACCTGCCAAATGTTCAGATTTTTTGGGATTCACTCAAAAACACTTCCTGTTACATAACCCTTAGCTCAAGGCCTTAGTTTTTAGGGGGATGATCCAATATTTTGGAGACATGGTGATTATGGTGACTGTAAGCTGACTGGCTCTCATGCTTGCTTCTCTATGCACATTCTGAATGTACGTCTGTGTGTGTGTGTATGTATGTGTGTTGGGGGTTATGGGAAAAAATAAGTTTGTATTCCAGTGTTTGGGATCTGGAGGTCTTGACTCCAGATGCTAGTTCTAGAACACTAGAGTGGCCTCTTCCCCTCAATTGCATTAGCCAAGCTGTCCACCCAAATTTCATTTATTTGCACATTGGACACTCTCCAGCTGAGATGCTTGCTTGTGCCTGTGGCGGCTCTGTTCAAGCATATTGTGTTGGTTCAAGGCCAGTTTTGATTTCTGGCCTAAGCTGATTATATAGTGGACTGGGGTCAAAACGCTGATCTTGCATCAGATGTTGACAGGGTGAAAATAAACAGAGCTTTCACTGCATCTAAATGTGGGCTTGACCACTTAAAACTATCGCCAGTCTAGTAGTGGCTTTATGTGAAATTAGAAACCCAGTATGAAGGAGATTGAGGAAGGTGGTAACATTTGAGCTATATATTTAAAAGTTTGATATAATATATAATAACAGATATAATAACAGAACGGGCTCCAGCTCCTCCTAAAACTTGGGAAGTAAAAGCAGATTACCTTTAAATGTATCTGTTAATAAAAGTGAATTAAGAATCAGCCTTTATCAGCAGGCAGAATGAACGGAAATAAACACAAGGCCTATCTTGTGTTAAAACTACCTATGAAAGAAGCTGGAGAATGTTGCAACACATTTCTGTCTGGAATGTGAATGCTTTACCACTATATGTGTCTGTTACAAACATAACCTGATTAGGAAACTCAACAACAAAACAATAGACAACAGTGTTTCTGTAAATATACAGTTTCTGTAACTATGGGTTATTTTGTAATAATATTAATAATAGAAATCATACTCAAAAATATAGTACAGAATTTATTCAGGTACATTTAAGAAGAACATTTGTTGACTTTCCCTTTATTTTTCTTCAAAGCTATCGTGACCATACCTCCTCTTTTTTTTTAGACGTCATCTTTTTTGGATGTCTGGGATTTTGAATTGATCGATCGTTTCCTTTATATATATATATATATATATATACAGTGAGTCCAAGAAGTATTTGATCCCTTGCTGATTTTCTTTGTTTGCCCACTAATAAAGACACTATCCTTCTGCACTTTTAATGGTAGATATATTCTAACATGGAGAGACAGAATATCAAGACAAAAATCCAGAATATAATTTTAAAGAATATATTTTAATTAATTTGTATTTCAATGAGGAAAATAAGTATTTGATCCCTCTTGCCAAACACACTCAATACTTAGTGGCAAAGCCTTTGTTTGCAAGCACAGCGGTGAGACGTTTGTTGTAGTTAACCACAAGTTTAGCACACACACCAGGGGGAATTTTGGCCCACTCTTCTTTGCAGATCCTCTCTAAATCATGAAGGTTGGTGGGCTGTCGCTTGGCAACTCTGACCTTCAGCTCCCTCCATAGATTTTCGATCGGATTGAGGTCTGGCGACTGGCTGGGCCACTCCATGACCTTAATGTGATTTTTCTTGAGCCAATCCTTTGTTGCCTTTGCTGTATGTTTAGGGTCGTTATCATGTTGGAAGACCCAACCACGGCCCATTTTCAGATCCCTGGCAGAGGGGAGGAGGTTGTCCCTCAGGATTGTGCGGTACATGGCTCCATCCATCTTCCCAGTGATGCGGTGAAGTAGCCCTGTACCCTTGGCAGAGAAACACCCCCAAAACATTATGCTTCCACCTCCATGCTTGACGGTGGGCACAGTGTTCTTGGGGTCATAGGCAGCATTTTTCTTCCTCCACACATGGCGGGTGGAGTTGAGGCCAAAAAGTTCAATTTTGGTCTCGTCTGACCACAAAACCTTCTCCCAATAACTTGGTTCATCTTTCAAATGATCATTGGCATACTTGAGGCGCGCCTCCACATGTGCTCTCTTCAGCAGGGGTACCTTTCGGGCACTGCAGGATGTGAATCCATTGTTGCGCAAAGTGTTGCCAATTGTTTCCTTGCAAACTGTGGTCCCAGCTGCCTTCAGGTCATTTGCTAACTCCTGCCGAGTGGTTGCAGGACGATTTCTGACTGTTCTCAGCATCATTGCCACCCCACGAGGCGAAATCTTCTTTGGAGCACCGGGCCGAGGTCTGTTGATTGTCATGTTATACTCTTTAAACTTTCTGATAATTGCACCAATAGTTGTTACTTTCACATCCAACACCTTACTAATCTTTTTGTAGCCCATTCCAGCTTTGTGAAGGTCAACAATTCTGACTCTGAGGTCCTGTGACAGCTCTTTGGTTTTACCCATGTTGGAGACTTGAAATCTGTGTGATCTGTCTGATTCTGTGGACAGGTGTTTTTCACACAAGTGATTAGTGAGAACAGGTGGCTTCAGGTCAGGTAACAAGTTGATTGGGAGTGTCTAACTGGTCTGTAAAAGCCAGAACTGCTAATGAATACTAAGGGATCAAATACTTATTTCACTCCATGAAATACAAATCAATTAATATATATTCCTTAGATTTATTTTCTGGATTTTCTTTTTAATATTCTGTCTCTCCATGTAAGAATACATCTACCATTAAAAGTATAGAATGATCATGTCTTTATTAGTGGGCCAACGAAGAAAATCAGCAAGGGATCAAATACTTCTTGGACTCACTGTATATATATATATATATATATATATATATATATATATATATATATATATATATTTGTTTTTACATTGGCATTTAACAAAAATGGTGGGTAAGAATAAAACTAAAACGAAAAGCTTTTTTTTTTACTTTACTAGTAATATTGGAATACATACATTGAAATGAAACGAGGTGATTTAGCAACCTAAGCTATTAAGGTTATTTATTAGTCTTGGTAAATGAGTAAATGTTAATGTATCAACATTTATTAACATAGTTGCATGATTATAGAGATATTTAACACCCTCCTACCCTCACACACAAATCACTAAAACTAAAATATGTTCACCCTGTCAAAGCACACAGACAAAAATGCTGAAATTGAACCAAATAGTGTGGAAACGTGGTTTTGTAAGTAAGAGAGAAGCCAAATGCAGCTGATGTAGGACAAGTTTTCAGTAAAAGCTCCTTAATTAATGCGTAGGCCTATTGTACAGTCTCTTTACATTATACATTACAATGACATTGCTATATTTCTTAGCATTTCTTAGCAGGTGTGTGTGAGTTGTGCAGTTCTGTGCAGAAGTCTTAGGCTCCTAAGCACATTATTTAAAACTATTTTTCTCAGCAGTAAGAGTTTTTACTGTGTAAAAACTCCAGATCACATTAGAACAGATACAGGTATATAGTAAATGCAGTATATAGTAACCAGAATTTCTCATTTCGAAGAAAGTAGTTGAGATCTTCTGAACTAGTTTGAAGAACAAAGCTTCAGGTTTCAGATTTCTCCTGGATGTCTCCAGCCATAGAGTGGATGTGTTCAGTTCCATCAACTGCAAACCTGATTTAACATCATTAAACTCATTAAAAATCATTCCAATTAAATTGATTTTTTGATTCAAACCAGGTGTTGGATGATAACTCTACTTCCTGTTGTACCTTCATGTCTTGGTCATGCAATTATATACATTATATACAATTATTTACATTTTACATACAGGAGAAAAATTCTCCTGTCAGTTCAGCATGGTGGTGGGGATATGCATCAGTATATACCCCTGTAACTTATTTCTGATTGGTGGTCCTGGGGGTGTTAGAGCAACACTATTACTCTGTGGGACTAGGGGAGAAACTAGGGTAGAGACAGAGTGGAGGAGACTGGAGAGGGCAGAGCCAGAACAGGGAAACTGTGACAGTTGTGTTGTGATTTTATAGCCCTGGGACTGTAATTAAGCAGGGGAGTAGAACTAATTAAGGCACACCAGTAACCTAAGTGTACTTGCCTTTATTTAATAGTGTGTGAGAGCAGGACTCCAGAGAAGCCTGGCGTGAGGCCTCGAGTCAATATCATCAATCTAATCTGTCCAGTATCCAATAGTGTGGTCTCATTCTTAATAACGGCTGGGTTGAAATGAACATTTGTCTTTTGTGAACGATTCAAAAGCTGTGATTCATCTGTGCTGTTCCCCCCCGTTGCTGATGTTCTTCCCTCCTTCAGGGGAGCCACATCCGTGGTGTTCCGATGTCGGCAGAAAGGCACGCAGAAACCCTACGCAGTGAAAATGCTGAAAAAAACGGTGAGTATTCTGACAGATTTCCCTGCATGATACATGAAGGCTTTCTTTTCCACGCTTTTGTTCTCGCTCCCCAGTTGGGCCAAGGAGTCTCAGTCATCAGGATTCCCCCTCTAGCTGTTGAGAACTTAAAGAATCTCTCTACTTTTCTCTCCCACATGATGGCTTGTAATTGCTGTCAGACAGTGATGTAAGAACGGTTGCTTTCCACACTTAACATGCATATGAACTCCACCGATACCACATTGTCAACATAGCCTTCAGTTTCTTTTCACTAGTGATGAACTGATCAGAAATAATGCAAATATAGTCATTTACCAAAACAAGGTGTTGGACAATAACAATTCTTTTTAAAAATTCTTTTGTACCTTCATGTTTTGGTCATGCAAATATATCAGTTCAGCATGGTGGTAGGAATAAGCATCAGTAATATTATAATCAGAAATAATAATAATTTTCAGTTACTATGCAACACCATACTTTATGACTTTATTAACTCATTACTTATGCTTAATTATATGTAATGTTGGTCATGGTAAAATAGTGATAAATATTATCTGGCCTTAAAACTATCAAAATCTTTTTGAAAACTTATTGGCACTGCATACTTTACCATTTAGTGTATGCTTTTAGAGGCATTAAATGCAATTCTGCTTTGGTAAGTTTCTCTAAAACAGAACATTTAATGACAAACCACTCTCATTTAGTTCATCATATCTTTATCCATATTTAATTATGGAGTCTAGTTTTTTAAACTAATCTGACAGATCCAAAGCTGTGATTATTTACCATGTACAACAATTTTGAAAATAAGATAATCCTTTATTAGTCCCACAGTGGGGAAATTCTCAGTGTCATAGCAGAAAGGGATAGCAAGACACTCAGTTACAAAAATGTAGATAATTTACACTATATACACAAAATAAATAATGTAAGTAAAAAAACAATAACAATATATTATTTACAGGTTATTTACAGGTAATTGCAAATGACTCTTAATTGAACATGTGTGTGTGTGGGGGGGTATTGCACATTGTAATTTTCACATTGAGGGATCTCTGTTGTGTTATTTCTCTGTGTTCAGTATTTCTCTGTGCACAGAAAAAAACACTGTCTTCAGAAACACTGACAGCATAATAGAATACAGTGGGCAGGTGCTGAATCATCTGCCCATTGACTGCCCACCAGCCCTGACATTTTCAACCTGAACTTCCGCTTTGCTGGTTTTTCATTGCCAGCCACACAAACATATTGCACACATAGTCTATGCAGTGACAAAGTATAGTTTCCCAGTTGCCATATTTCATTACTTTTAGCATGCAAACATAAATGAAATAAATAAGTAAAAAAGTCCCTTGTGCTACAACTTCACAAGTGCTACTCGGACAAGGCCCCACTCCACAGTGTCGCCTGATGGCTGTTGGCTGGAAGAGTAGAAGCAGGAAGCAGAACGTTAACCCTAACAGCTAACCCTATCCACCTGGCTGTCCCATCCTTCCTGCTGTCCAACTTCTGCTTCCGGGACAAAAAACTGGACTATCCCCAAGTCCAGCTGACTTCCCAGTGAGAGTTTAGAGACTGCTGTGTTATTGGTTTTTATGGAGATACGGATTCCAGACAACACCATTAAGCTGGGCAGGTTAGCGTTTTCTATCTGCAGACCGGAATGCTGATCTGTACAGTAAGGGGACCTGCATGTTTATTTCAGTGCTGAATTGTGTAGGACTGCTGCATTAGGCAGGCCTGAAAACAGCAAGGGCCACATTTTCCTGGCCATCTCTGGGCCATGGCACATGAATTATGAGACACCTAGACCTGCTTGTTGCAGTAATGCCTCCCTGACCTCAGCCTGTCAGGATGTGGAACAGCACTTTCAACACCACCACAGTGAGGACTGGTGCCCCTTAGGGCTGCATGCTTAGTCCACTGCTGTTCACTGTGCTGACTCACGAATGTGCTGCAAAATATAGTACGAATCCCATCATCACATTGGCTGATGACACCACTGTGGTGGCTTTCATCAGCAGGAATGACAAGTCAGCGCTCAGAGAAACTTGGAGCAACAGCTTCCTCCCCTAAGCTGTAAGACAGCTCAGGAACTGAAATGACCACCCCCACACACTTTTGGTTTAATCACACATACCTCTGTTTGATCTTGCTCCCACTCAATCACTTTCAATGGTGATGTTTGCAGCTAAGTACTGTATTAACAGCAGTGCTATATTTTAAAGTCCTTATGGTTTGCTGAATAGGCCTTGTTAAAGGAACATTCATCATTAGTATGACACAGCAAGTCTTACTCCTACAGTATTGGAGTTATGTTCATATACTGTTCATAATATTTAGTCATATGTATGGAATTGTAATGTATGGTTGTAATGATGGTATCGAGATATTTAGTATGGAATGAAGACTCAAGATGATTCCCTTGCTCTTCTCCTAGGTTGACAAGAAGATTGTGCGAACAGAGATCGGAGTGCTACTTCGCCTTTCTCATCCAAATATAGTAAGTCTGAATTGAAAGAATTTCTTAACTTGACTGCTGAGTGATTACCTAAGTTCTGTTCGATTTGAAGAAAAACACCAGCATGTAGCAGTGACAGTCTTATACCAAATGTTAAGCACCCTTGATGACACTTAATGACACATCTTTTTAAATTGAGAAGCAATTAACCCAGTATCTGTAGCTAATCAAACATAAGGCACATTATTTTCAGCAAATCCTAATGCACACAACTGCTTGTATGGCAAATCAAATGTGGTTGGTGTGGCACAACAGATAAGTCGCTCGTAAGTCCCTTGTAAATCGCTCTGGATAAGAGCGTCAGCTAAATGCTGTAAATGTAAATGTAAATCCCTAAAATGACCTGCGAAGAACCTGCATGAAAGTGCAGCTGAGTCTAAAGGGTGGTGTGCCGTTTCACTGTGCAGCGCTGCTTGCATAAACATATTCTTACAAGAAAAGTCATACAAAGGGAACCTTACCTGGGAGCTCATCACAAAACATTTGAAGTATGCTATAAAACATCTTGACAAGCCAGAGGAGATTTGGAAACAGGTGCTGTGGACTCAAAATAGAAGCCTTTGGTCACAATCAGCAAAGGGATGTGTAGAGAAAAAGAATAGCTGCATTTCACAAAAAGTACACCTAGCCAACTGTGAATCAGTTGGGGGAAATGGCTCTATCATGTTTTGGTTGTGTTGTAGCCAGTGGCATTGGCAGTCATGCACGGCTGGAATGTAGAATGGATTTCACGAAATACCTGCAAATCCTGGATGTAAATGTCAAACTATCTGTGAAATGGCTGAGGATAAACAGAGGATGGTTTCTACAACAGGATAATGATCCAAAAACAGTCCTCAAAACCCACCATGCATGTGAGACAACCCAAGCATTTATCAGAACTAGAGGCCTTCTTTGAATGGGCTAAAAAATCTAAATATAAGAACTGAAAGATGCTTAGCTGCTACAAGCTGTGGTTTCGGTCTAAATAAGTATGATGAAGTACTGATTCTGTAAGATGCCCAACGTTTGCACAGATCGCACTGATGATTTGATTTTTTACATTTTCTTTTATTTTTTACATTTACATACAAGTCATTTAGCAGACTCTCTTATCCAGAGTGACTTACTAAAGTGCTTCACTGTTTACTTACAGCCTTAGCTTTTTTGTATGGACTAGAATCCAAATGATACCTCTAAGCTTAGATACTACTAAATACAAAAGTCAGTATGAAGAACACAATACTCAACACACACTTTGCCTAAGTACTCTTGGAAGAAGAAGTTTTCAGTTCTGCGTTTGAAGACAGCAAGCGACTCTGGACGCCCATGGGAAGTTTGTTCTACCATTTCAGTGCCAGGACAGACAATTGTTGATAATTCCTGATAGTATGTAGTGACAAAAGCTTAAATATCAGAGATGTAGGATGTAAGAGAACCTGTTAACTACACACAAAAAAAAACTGATTTACAGTTTAGTCTTTGTTCTGCACTTCCTTATGTTTGGGTTATGCTGTAAAGAACTCTTGAATACCAATTAAAATCAGTATTTACCAGTATTTCTTTTGGTCAAATTAATTATTTTACAGGAGATGGTGAAGAGCACAGGAACAAGAGTTACCTGTTACAATATAAACAGGCTGTTCTGTACGCGTCTGTCCTCTAAAGGCCCTGCCTTGCATAATAGTGTCCCACAGCAGCACTAGGTAGTTAACAATGTTTTAATTTCCTCTCTCTCTCTCTCTCTCTCTCTCTCTCTCTCTCTCTCTCTCCTTCTACCTCATATGTTATGTCAGATCAAGCTGAAGGAGATCTTTGAGACACCTTTAGAGATCAGTCTTGTCCTGGAGCTTGTCACTGGAGGAGAGTTATTTGACAGGTCAGTTCCCTAAAGGTTGTATTTATCATCAGAGCAGCTTTATGTGACCACATAACTTACATCACTGTATATGCTTAAAGCTGTCTGGACACCCTTTCTAATCAGTGAATTCAGTTAGGTGCACTCAGCCTGCATTGTGCTTAAATTGCTGAGCCTGAACAATCTCCATTGGAAAGCATGATCAGCAAAATAGCAAAAAAGGAAAAGTACATTGGGATTAACTGAGAGCCATTGAATTATTCTGTGATGTTGTAGTGATCACAACTATTGACCCAACATTAGTACATAACATAATTAATGCTCTGGCAGGTAGTGTCTTCCCATTAGACTTCCCATTAGGATAGATTCCCTTTTAAGAACATTGGGCCTTGGATAAGCAGGGGTCTATAAACATTTGGACATATAGTTTTTACAGGCTAATCTGTGTACACTTTTTTCACTGATTGTGTGTTTTTTGAATGTCGCTAACAAAGTTCTGTCAGTGTAATTTAGTACATAACACAGCTTATCTATTGGTATATACACTCCTTAAAAAGGGGTTCTTCTAAGGTTCTTTGGTAAAAAGCAGTGGGTCTGTATAGAACCATGACAACTGTAAAAAACATTTGAATGCTTAAATGGTTCTTTGCCTAGTTAAAGCTTTTTTGAAACACCAAGAAAAACTCATTTTGCCTCAGAGAGCCTGGATAGTACTACTTCACACAAGTCAGGTTTAGTCCATAAACCACAGTTGAAGTGTTTCTGTTAAATGTGAGTCATTTTCCAAAAGGGCTTTTTCTCATGGACAATCGATAGGAGTGTCTCTCACCATGCGCCGAGGTGTGGTTGACTCACCAGCTCACATTGAGACTGGAAAACAGAGAGGTTGAAATTGGAAAAAGTGCTCAGCCAACTGAGCCAACTTTTTCTTGCCTCCCTGCTCAATACAGAGTCATTTTTAGACCTGAGGCTTTCCTTTTTTTTACAGGGTGGTGGAGAAGGGCTACTACAGTGAGCGGGATGCAGCAGATGCTATCAAACAAGTGCTGGAGGCTGTGGCGGTGAGTTGCACCAGCATGTTGAAAGTGCTTTGAAGGATTGATCATATTTCCTGGCATATCTGTTCCATTAAAACCTTTCATTTCCACTGTGAAAAACATCAAGCCTAATTAAGAAAATCCACATGCACGATTGGAAAAGGATGTATTCAAGTGAGGTACTTGTTTTTAATTAGGCTAGGTTGGTTATTTTTATTTTATTGTTGAATGTATGTATTACATAAATGACATTCAGAGGTTTAACACTGTAACACAAACACTGGAATTATACCTCACCAGTTAGTGCTGCAGTTCTCTCGTTGGGTCCTGTTAGCAAGCTGGAGAGATTATAGCTGGTTAGCTTTTAGCCTTGCCCCCACTCTCTTCCCTGGGTTTCGCCTTCTTGAGTTTTACCATAAAAAAAAAAAATAAAAACATTAAGCTGAGCTTTTCCTTCTGATATGTGTTTAGCTCCAGTTGGATCATTAGCTGAAGGAGCCTTGGGAGGATCCTTGTTTGCTTCTAAGGCTTTCACTTTGTTGCGTTATAAGTTTGAGCTCCCCTTCTGGAGTCTGGGGGTGATGTTCTGCTGTCCAGTATCAACAACACCATATTCTCCCAAAGTCTCCAAAGCATTTTTGCCTGTTTTGCCAGCTTTGACTTTAGAGCTTTTGCTAGTGGCTATCGTGGCTATTGGCTCCATGCCTAGTGCCAGGCATGGGCTAGAGGGGCATAAAGCCCCCCAGCATTGAGCTATAGAGTAGTGGAACTGTGCTCTCTGGACTAAACCTTTAACTTTTAATACCCTTGATTTTGGAAGAAACAGTGAATGGGCAGGTGTCCTAGTGCTTTTATCCATATAGTGTATGGATGTAATTATTCAGTATGGTAATAAATATTCAAAAAGGCCAATGCCAAGTCTCTTCTAAAGATTGCTTATTTGCAAATCTGCATTGTAGTAAAGTGGGAGAGGATGGGCTAAGCTCTGGGGATATGCTAACACACTCATGCTACTGCACACTAAAGCTACTGAGATTTTTTTCTAAAGTTGCTTTTTTCTGAAGCCAGTGATTCTAAATACCAGTTAGTAGGAGGCTGTTTCAGTGTTATAATCAGTAGGTGGACTCAGATCCCAACAAGAGGTCATAGATGGCTGTTCTCTCTTATTTCTCTCCCACATTTTCTTCTTTCAGGCTCTCTCTCTCTTTCTCTCTCTCTCTTTCTCTGACCGTCTCTCTCGTCTTCTCTCTCCCCCATGTTTGTTTACTTGCGAAGCTGTAATGAGGCTCCCACAATGATTTGCATCTCCATTGCAGAACATGTTGTTGCCAATTGTATCTGTTTCACTTGACAACCATATAAGCCCTTTTCGCTGTGCTACTCCCATCACCTAAGTAACCGGGGTGGATATCAAATCACAGAAACAGGATCAGTGTATGTGTGTGTGTGTGTGTGTTTACAGTAGCTCACAGTTTCATGCGGTACCTTTTTTCCAAGTGCGCTCTCGCCCGATGGCCCTCGTTTTGCCAAGGATTGCTGTTGCCAGGGAGATGAGATAGTAAGACAGTGGGCAAATTTCTCATGTGCGGCTTTCAGCTTGGAGAGTTGGCAGCCTGCAATAAAGCGAACGCCTCTCTGGCTCTTACTGGGTCACAGAGAACCAAGTGGCAGAACAGTTAATGATTCCGCCTCTCTTCAGAAGTGACACATCTTTTTTTTTGGGCTGCATTTTTCACAGTGCAGTGTAGTTGTGATGGGGGCGGCATGGTGGCGCAGCAGTTAGTGTGTGGGACCTGGGGTTGTGGGTTCGATCCTCACTCCAACTCTAACGGTCTGCACTTGGTGTATTCTCCCTGTGCCCACGTGGGTTTCCTCCCACCTCCTAAACTACACATGGTACATTACTTGGGCATGCCATATTCCCCCATAGGTGTGTTTGATATCCTGTGATGGACTGGTCTCCATTCCAGGGGGTTTTCCAGCCTTGCACCTGATGATTCCAGGTGGGCTCTGGACCCTCCGCAAACCTGACCAGGACAAGTGGTGGATTGATGGAATAAATTGTGACTGGAATTTTTACAGGATCTTAAAAGCAGTGGGCTCTGCTTTTAATTGTATGTGTGTTTGCATGTTACACCACAGTAGGGCTCTTACAGTACACATGTTTTAAAAAGAGGTCAGTGTTTGCTTTGATTTCCTGACTATTGAGCTCTCAATTAGTATGTTCTAGTTTCTGCAGTCAGTCCAAAATAAACCCCAAAATGAACCCCCAAGATCTACAGGTGCACCCCTAGCCAAAGTATATTTTGCCCTGTGACCAGGCCAGGCAGGCACACCACATAACACCCAAAAAGTCCTTACAGTTCTGTAACATGATCTGGATACGAGTGTCTGCTTCTATCTTATAACAGATAAAGGAAACCAAGTAATTCTGTAAGTAAATGTATGTTTTGGGTGTGTGGTCTGTCGAACTGATCAATCATGGCAAGGCAGAGAGCATAAAATTAGCCAGTATATATATATATATTTTTAATTTCAATAGAAAAGTCTTTAACAGTAAATGGTAGCACAATAAGAAATATAAGCTACTTAAACCTTGATGTTTTTGTACTAATGTGTTTACATGTTTAGCACTTAATATTGTAATCATTAAATGAATGTAACAACATTTTGCACCTAACTCTGTCAGAAATGTAATACAATGTATATTACAAATGATTGACCTACAAATTGAATAAATTCCCAGTTATGTAATAAGGTTTCACATTATTGGTAAAAATGGTAGTACATTAACAGTGAAAACCCTGTATTAAATTATTATATTGGATTTTATTATACTTTATTACACAATTTATTTTGACAACGTTTTTTAGTTTCAGGGTGTTGCTGAATAATTATTACAGTATGAAGTGCTTGGACATGTAATCACTTCAGGTTGTCTTTGCACATGTTTATTAAAGTCTTTTGTTAAATCTTGGGAAAAGGTATATTGCTGAATTTGTCAATAAACAGAGTTGTGTTAGATAAAGCTGATTTTAAGTGAAGGTAGCATATGGGAATACTATTGTTAATATTGTAAAACTGTTAAGGATGTCTGGAAAAAAACTTTTGACTACCATTAGAGACCATTAGAAGAGGCCAGAGGCCCACTAGTATTAAACTAAGATGCAAACATTTCTTTTTAACCTTTTTTAGTCCTCAATTCTCAAAACCATTACACCTTAACATGCCATGCTAGTGAGATGCATGCTAGAGCCAACTATCAGGGGTGCTGGCTTCATGCTGGGTTTCTAACTCCTAATATTGAAATGTTTCTTGTTATGAAAAGAGGCGGCTCTCATTGCCATATGCTGTGATAATTCACTCAACCATACTCATGTACAATGTGGTTATTAAAAAAATAAACTATGCTGAGGTTGTTCTAGGAATAAATGATTGTGCTGTATCATAACTGAACCACTTCTACAGCTCTTCTCCGTTACGGATGCATCACTTCTCGGCATTAATGAGCTGTGCGTTTTTTGACCAAGCAAGTAGAACAGTGCAGAGCGATGTATGATTTATATGCCCACCCTCTCTGGTGAGCTATACTGGCCTATTTGACTAAATAAGCTTTGTACCATGAAGAGCAAGGCAAGGCAGAGACCTTCTGAATTCTGTCTGATGATGAAGGGAGGCTGGGAGCGAGGAATGAATATACAAGGTAGCTTGTATGTGTGTCAGCTCCACTGAGTTTTGCACAGGGAAGAATTCCCCTCGGATGGCACAAAAAGATAACACACTCGCATGTCATGGTAATTGGTGTGGAGAGTCTAACTCGCATACTGCACTGTTTATTTTCAGATCCCAGCTTATGGCTGGACTGCTACCACAGCCAGATCCTGGTGTAGGCCATATGCTGGATATTTGTGCTTTTGTTCTGGTTATTTTGTATTTTTCTGCTAAAATTGATGCCCTTTAACAGACCAATTATGTTCATAACGGAAATAATGTAATTTACATACATAACGTCCACTAACAGTATAGCAGATTCTTCTTGAGGTGGGTCAAACCTTGCTGAAGCATCCACAGGCCTTTTATACCCCAGCCGTTAGCCTGTGCATGAAGGCAGCCACCTGCTGTATCCAGCATTTCACTGTAACCAGGCAGACTTCTCCAGGTCCATGCTGCTCTGTTTAATGAGTTTCCGTGGTAACACTCTTATCCAAGGCGTTGGCAAGTGCTGTATGTTGCCTGTAAAGCAATGTCTTAGCCATGCTCCTTTGCTGGTAACACAATGAGAGTGCCCTTGGTTATTGTTCTCTTACTTTTCCCTATACTTGTTTACATGTTGTCCAGGGAACTGGAGCTTTTAGGAGAGGTCAAGTGTACACAACGAATTATTTACACACGACAGGCTACTGTTACATGAATATACACTAAATGCAAAAGGTTTACATTAGGTGTAATATTTATAAAGGTGTTGCAGTGTTTAGTTAAGCTGTTCTCCTATTTGAGAATAAGCCTGGGGAAATTGCAAAGAAAAGAAAAGCAGTATTATAACATACTAGTTACAGTCAATCAAAATGAATAAAAAAACAAAATGTAATATTGGACAAATGCAAAACATGTTTCTTAAATTACTACTTCATGTATTTCTGAACCAAATAAATTGTTAGATAAAAAAAGTGCTGTTGGGATAAGTATCTATTTTGCAGATCATCATATTGATGAGATGTTTCAATGGTAATGGTGCAAGTACTCATGACTGTACTATGTACAGTGAAATGTGTTCATCTGTGGTAGTGACACACACACGCAAACTAGGGGCAGTGAGCACACACACACACACACATCCAGAGTGGTGGACAGCCAATTCTAGCACCCGGGGGGTTGGAGGGTGAAGGACCTTGCTCAAGGGCCCAACAGTGGCAGCTTGCTGGGCCTAGGTATCAAACCCACAACCATGTCATCAATAGCCTGGAGCTCTAACTGCTGAGCCACCACAACAAGATGGCCCAACAAGCACTTCTCACTTTTGGTAAATTTGAAAAAGCATCATGTTAGCATTCTCTTTGCCAAATCCACAAACTGCAAGAGTGAGCTTAAGTTTCTGAGGCTGAACCGTGAGCGTGGTCAAATTAGGTGGCCACAAAATATATTTTAGCCAGTCAACAACAAGGATGTGTCATTAAAGCAACATTGCATGAGAACTGGCATTTCTTCCTCCTGAGCTCCCCTACAATTTGTGTTGGGAGCCACTCCTACACCCCTAAAACACATTTCTGGACAAACTGAGTGATACAGAACTGTCACAAGTGAAAGAAGCATGTGGACTGACATGAAGGATTTGACACAAATATGACTTGGGTTACGCAGTGTTCTCATGAGCATTATTCTGCCTGCTACTTCAGAGTTGCATAGTGCAGTCAGCAGCATGCTGAGCCTGGAGTAGCAATGATAGGAATGCTATTCTCCCTTTTACAGGTCAGTGGAGCATCAAAATGGTTACAAAGCTGTTATTTTAGTATATAAATGATACACAGTTTTGCTGTAATCAATAAAAAAACACTAAAAGCTAACATGGTTATTTGTAAACAAAAATCACCAATTATATCCTTCATTATGTCCAGAACCTCAGTAACCAAAAGTTCCAGTAGAACCTCCAAGGAAGTACAGATTTCTCTACTCTCAGCTAAGATGTTCATGCCAAAAGTAGCATTTATGGGAGAGCAACACCTCAGAAAACATCAATGCTGGACAAAGGATTAACCAGGGATGCCCTGCACTTTATTAGTGTCTTCAGAAATAAGCCTAGTTATTTGAGCCTGTGCATAGGTTAAGCCCATATTTACTCAAACTCAACAGATATGCTGTGGCAGGGCCTGAGACAAGCAGATCATGAAGTAATTCTGCAAAGAAGAATGGACTGAAATGCCTCCAGTTCTTAAATCTAGTGTAACTCTTATAAGAATAAAATCACAGCCTTTTTGCATCAGTGGTGCAACATAGCCCTCCATGCAGGAGGAAGACCTAAAGGGTGAGTAGATTATATCAGTTATGTCTGAAGCAGGAAATGAGACAAGGGAGGTTAAGGTGGTTGCTTTCTGAGCAAGGAGAGGTTTATAGATCAACAGAGGGACATGACACAGAAGAAATAAGGAAAAAAAAGAAAGAGGCCTGAATCTCCTGAGCACTGACCGTGCCAGTAGAGGGCTGTGATCCAGCACAGTTTGACGGTTTCCCTGCCCTAGCAAACCAAAGGTGCTTCTTTTATGGCATCACTCCAAAGGATGCTTTTTGGCAGCTTTACATTTTTACAGTGTTTATGTTTACTGTAGCAGACTATCAGGGATTCCAGCCTTTACAGGAATCATTTTCAGTTGTGCATATTAACACATGATTTTACATAGAAGCTGTACTTCTTAATAAAGGACCCTAATTATCATGCAAGGTGTTAGAATTACACTCTTGGGTAAAAGGATCTATATGCTACCAAAATTTGATTTTAGGCTGACCTAAACAAGACACCAACCAAGGAGGACAAAAGGTGTCTTCTTGGTGTGCAAGGCTGTAAGTTGTCCTATTTCCTTACATTTCCCAAACAAAGGTACTCACAAGTGCCTCTCGTAAGTCTGCATCACATCACACTTTTGCGAAAGCAATTACCCATGATGCACTGTTCAGGGGTTGTGCTCGGGTGCTGCCAATTAACCCACCCGTTTGTAACTCCCCCTAGCACTAGCGAATCTCCCGACACCAGGGAGGTGAGGACTTGTACTCTAATACATGCAAAGCCAGTCACCACCTCTTTTTGAACTGCCACTGAGGCGACTGGTCCCCAGAGAAGTGTCTGGTCCCCAGCTCCAGCGCATCAGCTTACAGATGCCTGTGCAACATCCCTTAAGAGTGATGAGGGGAGAGAGTGCTATCTACTCACCCGGAGAGAGCACGGCCAATCTGCTCTAAACTCTCTGATACCAGAATGCTCACACCCCTTTTACCCTCATAAAAGTGCACTTCAAGGGGGGGCTCAGGGCTTAAGGCAGGAACTGGGACAGGGCCCTAGAATAGCTTCCAGGAAGCTGGAAAAGATTACAAGATGGAGGAGTAACAAGATGAAAGCAGGTGGGGGTGTGTCATAAGGCGGAGTAGGGAGAAGTATGGTAGCAAAGACGAAAAAACATAGCAGAATAAGGACAACCAAATTGTGTCAAAAAGCAAAAAACAGCAATATAATGGAGATACAAGATTTTTTATATAAGAAGTTATTATATAAAGTTTTTTTATTTCTAGAGAAGAACCATTTGACATGCAGAGAATCAATTATGCATCCACATGGTTCATGTGTGTAGGTGGTTTTTCATAATGGGGGCTAAAAGACATTTGCTGAAACCATGTACCAAGTACACCCACCATTCAGTGTTATCTTAAGGAAGTGAAATCTTAATAGGTTTGAGAAGCTCAGCTTTCAGCCATCACCTTTCACTATAACCGCTAAGGGCATTTTAAAGTCAAAGCTTCAACACTTAAAGGCAGACAACCTTGGCTTCTCTCTTTATGTTGTTATACATCTGTTCTCTTCATATGCTGACAAATCTTCTCCGTCATTCTTTTATATTGCTCTTCCAGGTTGAGGTAGGCATTATCACTCATAAATCTGAGACTGTGTTGTTCGAAAGTTACCCAGGTACCTGTAGGAACAGCAGGAGGTCTTGGAGATTGATAGCAGGTCATCTGCCTGGCTCTTTGTTTTTGTATTTTTTTTTAGTACCTGCATGAACATGGTGTTGTACACCGGGACCTGAAACCTGAGAATCTCCTGTACGCCACCTCAGCGCCAGATGCTCCTCTTAAAATAGGTATGAATATGTCTCTCTGTTTCAGCAAGGGACTGCATCTTGATGGGATATTTGACACTCTTAAAAGTAAAGGTGCTTTAAATGGTTCTTTGAGCAACGGCATTAAAGACCCACCTACCAGAATTGGTGAGGAACCTTTAGATTTAGTGAAGATTCTACAGACCTGTAAAAGGTTCCTCTCTCACACACATCTCTATTACACACATGGTTCCTAATGGAACTAGAAGTGGTTCATCAAAGCTCAAAGAAACATCTGAAGCACCTTCATGCAAATTAGCTTGTGTGTATGTTTTTTTGGTTCCTGGATTTTCTGGATTTGAATGATTGAAAAGACCATAGGCTCTTGAGTTATTTTGTTTCTGATGTGCTTTCGATGATCATTTCAGCTGATTTTGGTCTATCAAAAATCATGGATGATCAAGTCACAATGAAGACGGTGTGTGGAACCCCTGGATATTGTGGTGAGTTTGTCAATATGACCTCCACCTTATTCACAGGTAGACCATCCTAGAACATCTGTTTCCACAAACACCTCTAAAGCATGGATAGCTTACCCCCTGCCTCTCTCCTCTGATTCTGCCTTTCTCTTACAGCTCCAGAGATCCTCCGGGGATGTGCCTATGGGCCAGAAGTTGACATGTGGTCTGTGGGAGTTATCACATACATCTTGTAAGTGACATGACTTCTTCTTAAGTTATTCTTCCATAAGTGATGTGCTTAGTCACTGCAGTCTCTGTTGCCAGAGTCTCTCTATGCGTCAGAGCAGTCTCTGTTTGTTTGAATGAAGATTTCCGTTTTGTGGAACTAGAATGAATTCTGTGTAATTTACACTAGGTGCCAAAATGTTTGTGGACAGCCCTTCAAGAGGTGTATAAAGTGGGCAAGAGGAGTATAAAGCTCCCCCATTGAGCTGTGGAGCAGTGGAACTGTGTTCTCTGGAGTGATGATGATCCATGAAGTTTGGGATGAAATGGGGATTTGAGGATGAGGTGGTGTGGTGATCATCCAACATCTTGATCTCAGTAACGCTCATGTAACTGAATGCAATCAAAACCTCACAGCGATTCTCCAACTCTAGTAGAATCCTGCTTTTCCTGGGCAGTTTTCCAGAAACAGTTACTCCAAAAAAAGCAGGATAAACTATTTTTCATCAGCCTAGATTTTGGAAGAAACAATTAATGAACAGGTGTCCCAACACTTTTGTCTATATTGTACATCTGACAAGCATAAAAGTAGCTTTTTAAACTCCATTATCTATCTATCAATAGCTCACCAGGCATGTTGGGTACCTACTTTCAACCTGATAAGGCACTCAATAGCAACCTGCTGTTCACTGTATGTAAATAATTCAAATGTATTATATGTACAATTACACACAGCTCAAATGTGAAAAAAGCTGTTGAGTGGCATAGCATGAAAAATAGGTCAGCCTATTTAAATGACCTGTTATATACTATAGCCCCATCAGGGTTTCAAAAGCGTGGGTCAGTTGAATATTTCCAGGAAGGGGATGTATCCACAAACTGCCCCCATGCACAGTAAGGACAATGCTTAGAGAGGCAAAGAGAAGCCCAAAGATCACAGCTTCACAACTGCAGTGTGGTTGCATCTTGGGGTTTCACCTCTTCAAAATCAACAGTGAGATGCCAGCTCCCTGACCTGGAGCTTTTTGGACAGGTTTGACTAAAGAAGCCCTTCCTGAGACACAGATTCAAATCCACAAAACACCTCATATGCACAGTCAGATATGGCGAAGGCTTTTGGATGCTTTAGGGCTTTAGGCTATTCAGTACCAGATAATTTTCACAAAAAAACTGCATGGCTTTGCCAGAAGGCTGAAACTGGGCCACGCGTGGGTCTTCCTACAAGATAATGACATGAAGGACAAGTCAAAATCAACAAATACAAGGTTTTCCAATGGCCCTTTCAGTCTCCAAACTTACCTAATTGAACCTAATTGACAATTTGTGGTCTCAGCCAAAGAGTTCACTATAGGAAACCCAATAATCCCAATTAGTTGGAAATGTTTTCTACTAAGAAAAAAAAAATATTTGTGACCATAAAAACATGAGACTTACCTATTTAACCCCAAAATGCCACGCATTGCATGTGTGGTTCTTTCATTTGTTAATTTTAACTCCTTTAAATGAAGGGTTCCAATATTTCTGAAGCTGACTGTATATACATCATGCAAAAATGTGTATCTCTAAAAATGTTTTAGATAATTTAGATTTTTTGCATATTTCATGATGAATGGGCCAACAGAAATGCTCAAAGATGAAAATAATATTTTTTACATTGTTTCCATTGAAAGTGCAGAAGTTTCTTCTTGATAAAAAAATATATATTTATTATTTATATTTATGGATTCACATTAAATAAAATATACAATTAAATATAATATGCAACACTGTTGCAAATACTGTCATTCTAGCCATTTGTTTCCCCTAAAGGCTGAAGAAGCCACCTGAAAAAACACATTTGAAATACGTATAATTTATCATTGCTTGTTTGTTTACCTTGGTTTCTAACCCAGCCAACACGTAACTTTAACCCTAATCCTACCCTTAACATCAACCCAAAACCTAATCTTAACCCTCATCCTATCCATAATCCTAACCCTAACCATAAATTTAACCCAAAACCTAATCCTAACCCTCATCCTAGCCATAATCCTAACCCTAATCATAAATTTAACCCAAAACCTAATCCTAACCATCACCTCAACCCAAAACCTAATACTAACCCTTATCTTAGCCATAATCCTAACCCTAACCATAAATTTAACCCAAAACCTAATCCTAACCATCACCTCAACCCAAAACCTAATACTAACCCTTATCCTGGCCATAATCCTAACCCTAACCATAAATTTAACCCAAAACCTAATCCTAACTGTCACCTCAAACCAAAACCTAATCCTAACCCTTATCCTGGCCATAATCCTAATATTAACCACAACCCAAAAACTAATTCTTACTGTAACTTAAACCCAAAACCTAATCCTAACCCTCATTCTGGCCATAATCCTAATCTTAACCACAACCCAAAACCTAATCCTAACCATAACTTAAACCCTAAACCTAATCCTAACCCTCATCCTGGCCATAATCCTAATCTTAACCACAACCCAAAACCTAATCCTAACCATAACTTAAACCCTAAACCTAATCCTAACCCTCATCCTGGCCATAATCCTAATCGGAACCTCAACCCAAAACCTAATCCTGGCCATAATCCCTCATCCTGGCCATAATCCCAACTGTCCCTTAATCTGACCCAAATCCAGTTCAGATTCAGTTCCAGACTGGTGTTAGCAGCAGTTCTGTAACAGCATGTTGAGGATGTTGAGATGGTCTGTATTAGACCTGTTAGACCACCAGTGATCTCTCAGGTTAATGTCTATAGATCTGAACTTTGAATAAAGTGAAGCTGAATTCAGCAGATTATAAACTAATTTTAGTTATGCAGTTAATTAAAAGTCTCATGATAATCCGCTGAATGTATTCCGATGCTTCACTACTGCTACATCACTGAATTGTGATTGAAATGTTACTGAGAATCTGTTTATCTAAAAATAACCACTCAGAAAGAAGAGTCACTGAACATTTATATTCAGTATATATATATATATATATAATATTTATATTCTATATATAAATATATATATATATAATCTTTATATTACTACTGCTATATTATATATACAGTCATGCCCGAAAGTATTCATACCCCTGGCAAAGTTTGACTTAAATTTACTTTTATTTAACCAGAAGTTATATTTTTGCCTTGAAACGACACAGGCATCTCCCAGGAGATAACACGATGATGTACAAGAGGCATCATTCTGGGAAAAAGTATTTCTCAGCTTTTATACACATTTGAACAAAAAGTGGCATGTCCAAAATTATTCATACCCTTTGAAAACTGTCACAGTATATGGGAAAATCCAAAGTTCTATACCATTCCAAATAGTCCAAGCTGTTTTAAAGCATCCTAATTACCCTGATTCATTGGGAACAGCTGTTTTAATCAACTCAACAGGAGAAAAACAGCAGCTCTCTGCAGTTGGTTTGTGGACAGTCATGGCTAAGACAAAGGTGCTCACTAAGGACCTGCGGCTGTGCATTGTGGCCGCTCACAAGTCAGGAAAGGGCTATAAAGCCATATCAAAATGTTTTCAAGTTCCAGTGGCTACAGTGCAAAGTATTATTAAAAAATACAAGAAGTTCCGCACTGTGGAAAATCTCAGAAGATGTGGTCGGAAGCCAAAAGTGACACCTGTGCTGGCCAGGAGAATAGTGAGAGAGGTGAAGAAAAATCCAAGGATCACCACCAAGGCCATCCTGGTGAATCTGGACTCTGCTGGTGGCGACATCTCAAGGCAGACAGTTCAACGGACACTGCACACTGCTGGGTTCCACGGACGCAGGCCAAGGAGGACACCACTTCTCCAGAAAAGGCACACAAAAGCCCGCTTGACCTTTGCAAATGCTCATCTGGACAAAGAAGAAGACTTCTGGTGTTCTGTTTTATGGTCAGATGAAACAAAAATTGAATTGTTTGGCCACAATGATGTGTGCACCATTTGGCGTAAAAAAGGAGAAGCCTTCAACCCTAAGAACACCATCCCCACTGTCAAACATGGTGGTGGGAACCTAATGTTTTGGGGATGTTTTTCAGCCAATGGACCAGGGAACTTGATCGCAGTAAATGGCACCATGAAAAAAGAGCAATACATCAAGATTCTCAACAACAACATCAGGCAGTCTGCAGAGAAACTTGGGAACCGGTGGACATTTCAGCACGACAACGACCCAAAACACACAGCCAAAGTGGTGAAGAAATGGTTAGCAGACAAAAACATTAATGTTTTGCAGTGGCCCAGCCAGAGTCCTGACTTGAATCCAATTGAGAATCTGTGGAGGGTGCTAAAGATCAGGGTGATGGCAAGGAGACCCTCGAACCTCAAAGAGTTGGAGCTCATCACTAAAGATGAATGGGCAAAAATACCAGTGGAGACATGCAAAAAGCTGGTCAGCAATTACAGGAAGCGTTTGATTGCTGTAATAGCCAATAAAGGCTTTTCTATTAATTATTGAGAAGGGTATGAATAATTTTGGACATGCCACTTTTTGTTCAAATGTGTATAAAAGCTGAGAAATATTTTTTCCCACAATGATGCCTCTTGTACATCATCGTGTTATCTCCTGGGAGATGCCTGTGTCATTTCCAGGCAAAAATATAATTTCTGGTTAAATAAAAGTAAATTTAAGTCAAACTTTGACAGGGGTATGAATACTTTCGGGCATGACTGTATATATATATATATATATATATATATATATATATATATATATATATATATATATATATATATATATATATATAATATTTATATTACTACTGCTACATCACTGAATTGTGATTGAAATGTTACTGAGAATCTGTTTATCTAAAAATAACCACTCAGAAAGAAGAGTCACTGAACATTTATATTCAGTATATATATATATATATATATATATATATATATATATATATATATATATATATAATATTTATATTCTGTCAATTACGGCCTAGTAGAGAGGAGTGTATCAGTTATTGTTGACTGTGTTTCCTCTGTTTGTGTTGTTGCTCGTCTCACAGATTGTGTGGATTTGAGCCATTCTTTGATGACAGAGGGGATCAGTACATGTTCAAGCGCATCCTGAACTGCGAATATGAATTTGTCTCCCCCTGGTGGGATAATGTCTCTCTCAATGCCAAGGACCTGGTGAGTGAAAGTGTCTCTGCGTGTGAAAGTGTGAGTGAAAGTGATGGGACTTTGAAATTCATGTCAGAAGAGTCAGTTATGATCTCCATACATCAATACATGATTAAAAGGGTTTAACAAACATATGACATTAGCTGTTTAGGAATTACAGCCTCCATTTATACAGGCTTAAAAGTATTTGTGTCTAACTAACATAGTTATGAATATAGGGAGTTGCCTATTAATACTTGGCTGTAAATCCTTTGCCGTCAATGACTGCCTGATGTCTAGAACCCATGGACATCACCATATGCTGAATTTCCTCCCTTGAGATGCTTTGCCAGGACTTTACAGCAGACCTTTTATCTACATTTTTGGTCATAAAATAATGAAAACACGAAAATACTTATCAGTCAATTACAATCATCAAGTCCAATTACTTTTGATTCTGTAAAAATGGAGGGACTGTGTCTTTCTTTACATGGATTCCAAAATAAAGTGTATATAAATATAAATTAAATGAGGAGCAATCACAGAGAACGGCCCTCCAAATCCTAGCAATGATCCTCTTTTCCTCAGGTGAAGAAACTGATTGTCCAGGATCCAAAGAAACGGCTGACAACACTGCAGGCCCTGCAGCACCCCTGGGTGACTGGGAAGGCTGCTAACTTCACCCATATGGACACGGCTCAGAAGAAGCTCCAAGAGTTCAATGCGCGAAGAAAGCTCAAGGTTTGGAGATTTACACTCAGTGGCTCACTTACTCAATAGGGGTCAAAGGCTATTCCATATTTCCAGGTTTGATATGGTTTTTGGATATGGTAATCATTAATCATTGATCATTAAAATTTCTTACAGTGATTGAAATTTATACTGTACTGCACTGATTGTTTTGGTTCAGAAAAATACAATAGAAGCAATAGAATAGAAATGCTTTATATAATCTTATATAACTTAATACAACCTATTATAACTAAATAAGATCTGATAATCTTATGTTGGCATTTTCATCTATAATTGTGTAAATATATAATATATCAATATGTATGGTATAATAATATAATCAATATATGTAATCTCACACTTAACTGTTTCAGATGTTGAATTAAAATGGAGTTCAAAATGAGAGACCATCATTAGAGAGCGAGGGTATTTATTTGATAATGTATACAAAATATTACTATTCATTTGGAAAAATATGGACACATATTCTCTTTTTCTCATGTTGAATATATAACATGAAAGCTGTTCAGTGCAAACAGTACCTAAAAATATTCGTCCTCTTTGATGTTTTCTCCTTTTATTGCTTTTATATAATAACACAGTGAATATAATGTTCTATCGACATTTAAACCGTTCTAAAAGCAAACTTTAATGTCAATGTTCCTCCACTTGTTTACTGTTTATTTCCATCTGTAGGTTAGAACTCCCCCTAACACATCGAGGCAAGCCTTCCTTTTCTCATATTCATGACAATAGAGGGCTGTGTTGTGTGTTGAGGGGATTTGAACTCATGATCTCCTGCTTTTGAAAGCAAGCAGTTGGAGATTTGTACCACTCTAGAGCTGAGAGATAAAATTAGTGTAATTTCACAGTTCTAAAGTGGCACAGCAGTCAACTGAAATCAATTTCTACACATTAGTGTCAATTAAATACAAATATATAATGTAAGTGACTGCATAAATATTCAGTCCCTTAAAAGTCACTGACCTAATGTGAAATGTAGTTCCCCTGAATGCAGTGAATGTGTCAGATACACCATGAGGACAAAAGAACTCTCCACGCAACTCTGATAAAAGGATATTGAAGAGTAGAAGTCAGGGGATGGATACAAAAAGAAATCCATAATTTTCAAATATCATAGGTGTTATAGTGGCCTCTCTCACTAGTCTCCATGCACAGTCACTCAGTTTGTGAGGACAGCCTGCTCCAGGCAGAATTACACATCTGCCGTATTACCTTCAATTCCTAATATAGGATATAACTGAACTTCAGGGGATTTTCAGTGACTTGGATTTTTTTTGTATCCCTCCCATGACTTATACTCTTCAATATCCTTTTCTCAGAGTTGTGTGGAGTGTTCTTCGGTCTTCATGGTGTATTTGTAGGCCGAAATACTCATTAACCTGTGACTGGACCTTCCAGAAATATACTAGGACTAACTGTGAGAGACTTACATTAGAGGGTTTTTTTTTTGGTAGTTCTTGTAAAAAATATTATATGGACCATGATTCCATTTATAAAAGCAATAAAAAGGAACATCAAAGTAGTGAATACTTAATTAATAGAAAATTGTAAATTAACATGATAATGAAAGTCAATGCACATATGTATCGAAGCATAGCTTCTAAATCATGCTCTGCTCTCTCTACAGGCTGCAGTCAAAGCAGTGGTGGCCTCGTCACGGCTGGGCAGTGCTGGAGGGCATGGCAGCACCGAGGGCAGCAAAACTAACTGCAACCATTCCTCCGTCCAGCAGGTGGAGGGAGAGCAGCAGCCTGACAAAGAGCAAACTCAGCTCCAAAATGAAGCCTCGTAGATGTGCACAGAGCTGCACTGGAACAGGCGCGGCCTCCTTTGCTGAAAGGATAACGTTGGTTAGAACTGAGACACTATGGTCCTGCTCATGAAAGGACTGACATGGCGGACTTTGTTCTTGGTTCACCCTGCATGTGACTGATTTTCTTTAGTCCCAGGCAGACTCTGCAAAAAAGCCACACCGTTTAAAAGACAAACTCATCCTAAAATCTCTATCATGTATGTTCAAGTTAATAAGCCAAGTGACGTTTGGTAGGTTAACCATAACTAGGGTCTTATGGGACCCAGTGGGGGGACAAATACTAAAATGTTGAATTACAGTGCAATTTGCTTGTTTACCTGCTATTACTATATCTCAACCACATTTATGTGTTATTGTAAGCCACCCATAAGGCTTGGGTATAAAAGTTGCATAAGTAGTGATATAAGGGTTCCAATCAAGACACGTGGTATGGGCTTCAATTTGATTGAACCTACTTACACCACTGGGCAAACTGAATGCTTTTCCTTACACAGATAATAGATGATCATTTCACTCGAGTTAACTAGTATTCTCATGATCATACTATAGCCAGCTGAACCATCACGTAAGTCATTTTAGGTTAAAGTCCTTTTAAGGGACTACGGATCATAACATACACTGTAAAAAACACTGTAAAAGATACAGTAACTGATTACAGAGCAATTTTTGAGTTAACTCAGTTTGTTTATCAATAATTCATCAAAAATATTCATTTTAGGCCAAGCCTTAAAAACATAAGTAAATGAGCTGCAGCTGAAATTGCTTAAATATTTTCTATGATGTTTCATCTGTGTTCCTCCTCATCCTTTTCTGATAGAAAACAGTAGAAATCACTTGGGGGCAGGCCTTCCTTTTCTCAAACCCCTGACTATAGAGGGTTGTGGTGTTGATGGGATTTGAACATATGATCTCCTTTGCCTGAAAAGCAGACAGTTGGACAGTTGCACCACTCCATGCTGTCCATGAAAGAACAGGAAGGTAAATTGACTCTGAACTATGCTTTTCTCTAACATGATTTTCACAGCACAGAGTGGCATAACAGTCTAACTGCCTGCTGGTCAAGTGTGAGAAAATCATAAGTTAAAATCCCAGCAAGTCCACAGTGCTCCATTGTCAATTCTCTCAGTCTGGGAATAGGCATGATGCCCCCAGTATCCTGCAGATGGGAATAAACAGTAAACAAATTTAGGGGGAGAAACACAGACTAAACTACTTACAAATGATCTAAGCACCTGCAGCTCATTTACTAATGATTTTGAGGTTCAGCTCAGTATGTATTGATGATAAAAACTGAGAAGCAGTGCTCAAAAATGAGAACCTAAACTACATTGGGCTGACATCAGCATTCGGAGTCAGAGAGGGTACAATTGGCCCTGCTTTCTCAGGGGTTGGTTAATGGTACTTCCTCCCCACACCACTCCTAGTGTGATGTTGGTCAGCACAGGCGTTGGCTGTTGTATCAGAGCTGGGAGGCCTAATGATGCTGAATCAGCGGCATTTTAAAAAGAGACATGTGCTGGTCTGCTAGTGTTGGGGGCATCCCTAGAGATAGGGGGAGTTTACATGAATGTGGATTGGTTAATTGGCTTTTCAAACTATGTAGGAAAAGGGATAACATTAGAAATACATTATTAAAAAATACATACAGAAACTTGGTAATCATTTCTTTATCATTTTAAGTTGGCCTGGCTTTTTTTTTTACAGTACAGTTAGTTAACATGTATGAAGTAACAGTAAACTGCTTCGTTATAAAACCATTGTTTTTAATTGGATTAGGCATACGTGCAATATACCGTACATTCTGTTTAAGATACAGCTATTACAATTTCCATGCGATCACTCGACTGAACCTTTACCAGAGCTTCAAAAGAGAATGCCTTATTATCAACCAGGTTTTTACTCTTTATTAGACAGATATGTTTCATATATTAGGGATTAGATTAGATGATGGTTTGCAATGGAATTGTCGGTCAGTATCAACAGAACGTAGAGCAAAGTTTGTTTTGTATAAGCAGCAAGTTGTTTTTTTAAACTTTTTGTATAAATCAATATGTCTGTAATTAAAAACAAATAACTGCAAAAGAATTATTATGCACAAATTCATACTCCTGTCCCCAGTGCCAAATACAACCTTCCTGTAATATTCGCCATGGCCAGTAGTATTCAAAGTCAAAGGGTTTCCTTTTGTATTTACAAAACTATCCGGCTGAATGGCCTATTACAATTTGTTAAACGTGACATAGTGTTAATCACTGATATGTTAACAGGCAAAAAAAAAAAAAAAAAAAGTTTGAAGATGTTTGAATGTAATGTACTTTATAGCATGCTTTTATGTAAAGTATCAGGGAATGCTGTCTAAGAATGATTTGATATAGACATGCATTGAATGTAACTTGGATATCCTCTATAAGGGTTGATCTGCATGTAGGAATGTTTAACTTAACTGCTGCAATTGTATTTTTAAAAAGCACCGTATTTTAATGATATGACTTGTACTCCATGTTAAACAGTATGATATTAGAGGCTGTTTGAGGGCCACATCGTACAAGACACAAACGTGTCACCTTTATCTATATGCCTGTTTCTATGTCAAAGGACTCATTTTGAAATGAAGACACAATGATATTCTACTTTAGCTGCCGAAATAAATGCATATACGAATCGAAATGCTGACTCATGGAGCCTGTATAGTAACAGAGAGAGCATAACTTAATAAAATAGGAAAATAGGGTCAGCTTTTCAGAGACACTGTAAAGCTTAGTGCTGCTAACTTTTAGTGTTACTGCTGCGTCATATTGTAAAATGCGAAGAACAGAGATATGGCTGTGCTTCAAAGCAATTTCATTTTAAGGTAATTGAGGTCATAGTTCAATTTTAAGCCTGCATGAATACCTTTTTTGAAGAACCGTGCTCTGAACGATCAGAAGAGCAGCAATATTAGTGAAAGACCAATAATGTCTTGGAATATACAGGAGGAAAATACATAATTATGTACCTTTCAAAGTAGTTTGTTCAGTTCAGTTATTTCCCAGAGTTTCAGCATGTTCCAAAAAACAGTGCCATTTTTGGGCACCCAATGAGATTTAAGATCTCAGATAACTCTTTTACCATTTAACCATTTACATTTATGGCATTTAGCAGACGCTCTTATCCAGAGCGACTTACAAAAGTGCTTTGCTATTTACCCAAAAAACCTTAGCTAGTTAGAATAGACTAATAGTTCAAAGATACCTCTAAGCCAAGCCCTCACACCTTCAAAGCTTTTTGGGGCTAATGCCTGTTCACAATCATCGTTCGGAAAGGCTAGGTGTTGCAAATTGCAAAGCTTTGTAAATACTCAGAATCCTCAATCCTTGTTCCAGCACTCGGCAGGCATGGGCTCCTCTAAGCAGCTGCCCCTGGGAGTCATTTTTCTCCACGAATATGACCTTTCTGGAAGAGTCATCAGAAGAAAACCTTTCCAGAACCAAAATTCTGATGCCTGATGAATTTTGGAAACGTGTCCTAGACTCCTAAAGTTAACAAAAACATTTTTGGCTGCAATTTGTAAAGGTATGTATGAAGAAAACCTGGTGCAAAACTTCATGAAAAGATCACCTATCCAACTGGATCAATCATGCTTTGGGCTGAGTTGCAGCCAGTGGCACAGGGAACATCACACTGGTATAAAGAGGAATGGACACAATTAAATAAGTTCAATATATATAAGCTATATGTATAGTTTACATAACCATGCATGTTCCTTTAAACCCATTTCCCTAACTCTATGTTTTATTAAAAAACAGAGAGCCACATCCAATTAACTTAACTTGCTCAAAAGATGATCTAAAAGGTAGGAGATTCAACAAAACTACACATTTATGTAGATATTTTTAATCCATTTCATTAAGACACCCAATCTGGAAATAACCCAGTAGACTTCACGAGGCAATATGGCAGGAGGAAGTGGTCAATACTCAACAAATTTAGGACCAGTCATAGACCAAATCTAACCAGCCTTCACAGTTGGGCCCCAAAGCCACTGTGTGCTTGAGGAGCAAAATGCAGAACCCATCATTGAAGCCTGCTCCGCCAAAGCCTACAGATAATTATATATTTGCTTATCTTAGAGACTTTACAGCTCTATATTAATATCTCGTACACATAGTCTGCCCCAGTCTCATCTACCCTATTTCTTTCTAGCTCCACCTCCTTCATAGCAGGTGCTCTATAGTTGTCTTTGTAGTTGATATTTAATTCCAGATAGCAGTAATTCAGCCGGGCCAGGTATAGCTGGTTAAATTGCTTGGCCATCTTAGCTTTTGTCCAGCACTGGGGATGTTTTTGTTTAAGTCTGATGGTTTAATTGGTCCAAGCTTTTTGTTCAGCATGACCAGGATGGGCAACCAGCTTGACCATTATGCCTACTCCACCAGTACAATGTGACAACCAGCTTGGTCAAGTTGGTCATGCTGATAGACCTGCAAATCCATCAAATTCAACTAAAACCTGCTATACCTGCCAAGTAGTTCTGCTTAACTAACATAACTGGCTGGCTTACTGGTATAGCGTATGTTTTCACCTGGATGATGAGCTATTTAACCACCATGACCATCAAATACCTGCTTAGACCTGATCTGAAACCTCTGGAAACTCTGGTTTCCTTCCAAAACACACATGTGGAAGTGAACTGATGAAGTGGCTACACTAAATCGCCCTAGGTGTGAGTGTGTAAGTAAATGGGCGTGTCTGGTACCCTGCAATGGACTGGTGATATGCCATGGGGGTATTTATTCCTGGTTCCTAATGGTTCAAGATAGGCTCCAGACCCACCGTGACCCTGACCAGGAAGACGCGGATAAGAATATGAATGAATAAATATTACTCTCACTGAAACTATATCTTGGCATCTTGAATTAGCATTTGCACTAATTTATTAACAGATATGCAGACCTGGACTTTTTACCAGTCAGAATTCATTAAATCAGATATCTTTAAATTTGACTTTTTTCCAAATACAACTAGCATTTAGATTAGAGAGAGTGAGATTCCACATCAATCAATAGTTCGATGAGTAGTCACAAATTACTTATTATATTAGGATATGTGGTCCTGGCAGTATGACTTCTAAGAATTGCTTTATAGATCTGTAAAAAAAAATGTATTGTAATGTAAATGTAGTGGCATTTTAGGCTAAAACAGCTGAATGAATTATCATTTCTATTGGTAATAATTGTATAACTAGATATTTTAATATTTTATTAATAGAAAGATCATAATATATAAGAGAGAACTAAACATAATGTAAATCAATGGTAACATGACTAGTCAAAATTAAATATAAAATATGACTAGTCAGTATGGCTTTATAGGTCTATTAATCAAATTTTAACTAGGACATTTTGCTTGATATGTGCAATTAAGTTTTTACTAGTTAAAATTTGAGTTAAATCTTGTATCATGCAGAATTACATGATATATTTAATGATACAATTTTTATTTAGAACCTGATGGCATTTTAGGCTAAACAGCTTGCCATAATGGACATCTGAAATTACAAACAATATCATAATAGATAAGAGAGAACTAAACGTAATGTAAATCAATGGTAATATGACTAGTCAAAATATGACAAAGTATGACTAGTCAGAATGGCTTTATAGATAAAAAGATAAGGCTAAATCTGAAATTAAAATTCCTAAGAACTACCACTACTATAACATTTGCAATTAAGTTTTTACTAGTTTGAAATTGAGTTACAGCTTATATAGCTGGTGGCATTTTTGGCAAAATGGCTTTCTATTAATAGACTTTCTGTTAATCAGAATCACATTGGTAGATATAGATATAGATTTCTGGAATTACAATTTCAACTTGTAAATAATTGTAGGCATCTTTAAATTTGACATTTTACTAATAAAAAATGTTGCAGATTTCATATAAATCAATAGTGAAATTACTAGTCACTAGTTACATTAGGATATGTGGTCCTGGTACTATGACTTCTAAGAATGGCTTTATAGATCTGTAGATTTGATCAGTTATTACTAGTAAAACTTTAATGGCTGATATCTAACATGAAATGTTTACTAGGAAAATTGCATTAACGTTGCTTACATTGGCTTCTATCACTGGTGGCATTTTAGGCTAAAACAGCTTGGCATAGTGGACATCTGGAATTACAATTTCCACTGGTAATATTTGTATTACAAATCTTTAACTGGAATTTTATTCATAAGAAAATATCACAGATAAGTGAGAACTAAACTGAATGTAAATCAATGGTAACATGACTACTCAAAATTGAATACAA